>NC_138830.1:44171164-44323664 GCF_965183815.1 Platalea leucorodia
TTAACCTATCTGTATGAGGAATATTTTTGTTTTGACACTTCTGGAGGCATGAGTAAGTTTTGGGTTCTGTCATGTTTCATGGTGCATTGCACCACATTTTAACTGCACTAAAACTCCATCGGTGGCAGATATTCAAAGGGGCAGTGGCCTGTTGTTACCTGGAGAAACTACTGTAGTTGAAGAAATGAAGGGTGCAAATATAAATCGAAAGAATACATCAAAAGGTCTCGTCAGGAGGATTTTTAGTGCAATCTAAGGCAGTTCAGTTCCCAAACTACACATAATGGGATTTTAACACCAAACCTGTTTTAATCCTTTTGAAAGTTTTTTGCTATAACAATGAAGTTCTAACTCAAGTATTAGAAGGAAAATCCAGATAAATATTTCTGAGGAGTTCTCTACAACTTTAAGCAAAAACATTACCCTTAGAGATTTTCTTTCCTCAGTGTGACCAGATTGCCAGTTTGACCCTACTAACCAGTAAAGTACTAAAAATGCAGCAAATTTGTTAAGTAAGAGAATTCTTCATTGAACTTCTGCAAAACTTCTTTCTGCTTTTGCATAGGGGAGGGCCTGGTAGCGCAAGTTAATGAAAATCTGTTTTGAGAGAAAGCTTTGGTGCCTTTGCACATGTTAGAGTGCAGACAGATAGACTGAAATTGCTAAAACTGCTGGTGAAGTACAGTACCCTTCATAGTAGGATGCGAAGGGGTTGGTCCCTTGCAGGAATCCAGCATGACTGCCATCGGTTCCCGTGCTGTCAGTGTGCTTCAGCCGTGTCCCTAGTACACCCTGTCCCAGTGGGAAAGGTTGGTTTGCCATTGCTCCCTCAAATGACCATGCCAACCAAAGTCCCCGATCATGCCAGAGGTAATGGGTTTGCCTATGATGTTGACAGTCAGCTATTACTAACTGATCTTATGTTGCTGGTTGTCTGCCATCAGAAGACCCTCAGATATTTAAAACATGTGATGGCTATCAACCTCTGCACCATAGGTGAAAAGCAAAGAAAGATCTGGACACATACCATCTCCTATGTATAATTCTGCTTTGTCTATGGTCTTAATGATGCATGTTTTTCAGGGAATATTTTCAATAATGCTTACTGATGTAAAGCATTCTCATCCAGAAGTCTTGCAAAGCGTTATCAGAATAAAGATAAATGTGTGGAGAATCACTACGTTTGGTTTCATTTATTGTAATAGCTGTGGTTAAAATGTAGATCATACTGCTGTTTTGGATCACAGTCTTAATTCCAAAAATTGCAATCGTCATAGGTGGATTATATCTGCAGCTTTTCAAATAGATGACAGAATATATTTCTGTGCTGTTTTTCCCTAAAGAAAAATTGAAAGATAAGAGGCAGGAGTTTCAAGTAACATCGCAACATTTAGTTGTCAAACTATGAATGGAAATTGCCATCGTAGGGACTGTGTTTACTTTCATACTTCAAAAAAACTGTGGTGAAAGTGTATCCAAGAAGAAAGGAATTTCTTAAAAAAAAATCAAATAATATCTTAGTAGATGAGGCGTGATTCAACATAACTAAAACAAATATTAATTGAAAAGAACCCTGGAATACGGAGAAGGAAGTATGTTGTTGTCTGGTGAACAGCACTCGTCAGAGCAGTACTGCAGGTGATGGTCTATCCAGCAGGTTTTTTCTGGAATGCCATTCCACTGATCTACAACACTCATGAGCGTTCTGTCTGGTATCTGAGCCACCTTTCCTAAGTTGCATCTTCCCATCGTTGTTTATTTTAAACAAAATACAATGCTGGTCTCCTGCAGTTTTGTGATAAAACTTGGTATGATAGCAGTATAGAGTTACTGACTGTTAAGCAGTGACAGATTTTGGTTGTCCTCCCTTTATTAAAATGTTTCAGCATGTATCAGCAAACTCCATGGCCCAGTAGTCAACAAGATCCCTTTTTTTGAAATAAATATGTATGACCCTTGTGACGGGGCACGTATCTGTAGTGAGATATCACAGAATCTGTAGCCAGAAAAGAACTAGTACTAGTAAAATTGTTAAAATTATTTCAGTTTCATTTGACCAGTTTATACTGCCGTTCACCTTTTCTCAACCCCATACATTACTTAGTTAGGTTGGCCAGTCCCACTGTAGACAGCTTTCAAATGTAATCGCTTGCAAGCCAGTTTGTTATGTACCAAATTCTGTGTGGGCTTGCCAGGCTATTGGAGTGGCTCCCACTAGTACCATCCTGAAAAGGCATGGAAACATGTGTCTCCACAAAAGCAGTAGCCTGCATTCTCAGAGTTTAAATTAGTCTGTTCACTGAGATGGTACTTACTGCATAGTGTCTCAATATAAGCTAGTAATTGGCCAAAATTAGAATCTTGAGACTCTCTGACTTGCAGGGTAGGAGTTTGGGTCTAAACAATCTCTATAGTTATACTGATGTGTTTGTTCAGACTTTGTCAGATTCAGAGATTTATTTTGTGCATATAATTCGTAGGCTATTTTGTCACAACAGAGTAAGGTGTTGAAAGTTTCCTATGTGTACAAAGTGTTTATCTGGTCTGCTTAGTGTTTTCATCCTATATACTGCAGGTAATTTTACTGCTGTTTAGAATAGAGAAAATTTGGTGAAAAGCTGGTCTTCCCCCATATGCTGTGGAATTATTCAAGATGTACTTGTGAAACTTCTGTCTCTTTCAAATGTGACTCATGTCTGTCATCCTGTGCCTCTAAGAAGATGCATTTTAAAAAAGTATGTCCATATTTTAAATAAGTATGTTATTGCTGAGTCATTTTCTTTAAAGTCAGCGTTACTTTGTAAGGGTTAGGTTTCCCCTCTTCTTCCGTGTAAGGATCTTCTTTCCTGCATGTTTTACCTGTCTGAGATAGATTTCCTTCTGTCAGCATTTAATGTCACGTGAGCATCATCAAGCTGGTAATTTCATGTTGGTGGATGTTGTGTGCTGGTTACAGAGTGGTCATTGGTTCAGGAGATGCTGATCAGAAAGGGTGCAAAACATTGTAAAGCCATTCACAGTGATGGGAATCAAACACCCAGCAGAGTGGAGACTAAAAGGTTGTGCTTTGTTAGGAAGGCATTAAGTACCTGCTGCTGCTGCTTTGGGATGTGTGGGGGAACGGCTAGATCTCCAGGAATCTGAAATAAGGAGGTTTTGCCACAGCATTACTTTTTCCTTGCTGTCTGCTCTAAGATTCAAGAAATTCTTTTAAGCATTGTGGTGCAGAAGGCTAAGTGTAAGAATTGACTCTATTTGCTTTTTTCCTGCTTATCCTCAGCTGCTTACTGCCAAGAATTTTGTTTTACACAAACTGAGCCCGTGAGTTCATACTTAAGATAGTGCTATATGCTTTTGACTGTCTTCAAGAAGATCAGTCAGTACCAAAAGCACTCGACTGATTCCAGGTATTTGTATGCATTTGCAATAGTGTGTTACAAATTCAGTCCTGGGATGGATTTCTTTGCATCATTATCTGCAGATTTTTGCAGCCAGATGTGTTTCCTGTACCCTACCATACACTTATTAATATATGGGACCATCATTCAGATGATGGTCTGAATATTTCCAGAATGTTTTACAGTATTTTGGTTTTCCAAGATGGTCCATAGTCAAGTCTGGCCCTCACAGGCATGGCAGAGGAGCTCATGAGAACATTTTGGCTGAATTTCTGATGACGTTCATGAGGTAGAGGAGCACTGGCTCCTGTGCTGGTAACAGAGACAGACTAATTCCAGGGCAAGGCAGCTTTCAAAATCAAGTGAGCATCATGTGACTGTATGTGTATAATTTAAAAGAAAAAGAAAAAAAGCTAGAACTTCAGCACAGCCTGTCTCTCCAGTATATGAGAAGTGAAGCAAATGAATACGGCCTTGAATACACTTTTTAATTTTTTAACACTGTATTTTGCCAACTTTAGTTCACTCTGTTGACTGTTCAGTCAGACCGTTTTTAAATTAAAAAGGAGTACATGGCTGAATTATTTATTAAACAAAAGGTGCTTCCGTGCATGCAGACTACCTGGGTTTTGAATTTCTTTTACCGTTGGAGTTTAAAGAAAGTGCATTGATAATAAGTTAAGAGATGGAACAACCCTCCTTCTTCTGAAATAAGTCTTCCTCTGTCTCTGAGGCAGACAGTAAGCTAACTTGTGTCTGTCCAGTCATAGAAGACTGCCCAATCTTCATTCAAATGTCTAATTTTGACCTTAGTGTGAAGTTGTTTCCTCAGTTTGGGAGGCTCCATGGAGACAAAATGTTATTAATTCTGGTAGAAAAATGTGCTTGCAAATAATTTAGTCCGGATTATCTCCTAATTTTATAGATGCTCCTGATGGGTTAAAATATGTATTTGCTGGTGGATTAATGTGGGGGAAGTGTAAACGAGTGGAAAAAGGCTTGCAAAAACTTTGTACTGTGTTACCATCAGCCTGTATGTCCCTTGAGGTTACCAGTTCATCTTAGGGGGGTGATAAATGCTTTGTACAACTACCTTTGCTTTGCTCAGTCCCCATTACTGCCTCTGTGTTGGTATTCCAGATTTGTGCACAGCCAGTGGTTCTTGTATTTTGGGGGGAACGTGGCTTCCGAGTGCCTGATCTTTTCTTTTCTTGTTCCCTTCCCCAGAAGAAAAGAACTGCTAGCTTCTGACTAGACTGCCTGGACTTCAAATCCCTTTGGCCGATGGTCGCAGGGAAAGCACTGTCAGGCTGGGAAACTCAGAGGGGCCTTCCATCAGTCTGGGAGCTGTGGTCTCCATAGCTTGCTTAAAAATTAGTGGGCTGGTATTGAAAGAGGAATTAACTCACTGAATCTGAGTGAACATCTGTCCAAGAGGTTGATATTTCTCGTCACTGATGTGGGACTTGATAACTATCCAGGATTATAGTGATACAAGAAGTGTGATGCGTTGCAAAAGGCCGGCCATGGCAGCAAAGAGGCTTTAGAGGAAGGTTGATGAGACTTGCCAGGACTCTGAAGAGCTCCCGGTCACACCGATGTGCGGGAGGGTTGTTGAGAGCCTGTAGCTTTCCTGTGGAAGGAAAGCAGTGAGCGGTAGCGAGTGGCTGGGCACACCCTGGCTTTGATAGCTACAGATGGAGACCTAAAAGATTGCAGGGCCACAGTCCAACACCAGCACATGTAAAATAAGGCTCAGGATTTAGATAACTCTGTTCCAGCATACTGACGTGCATGGCCACAGTCCAACTCCAACACATGCAAAATTAGTTTCAGGATCATTCCAGCATACTGAAGCCTATGCCTAAACCAGTTATTGCCACAAGCTCAGCTAAATCAGAGGAGAGCATTCAAAATAGTATTTTTTTCTCTTTTTTTACCAGGATAGTTCAGATGAAAAATTTTATATTTTTATAGTAGAAAAGGGAAACTGGATTATTGATATATCAGCTCCATAGGCAGCATTTCATATTTTTTATAGCCTACAAATAGCATGTTGAAGTATCAGTGTACTTTAAGGCTATTTTACAAAACATGGATACAGGTTGACCTAGTAATGTACTTTTTGAGATATGTCATTACTATAAAAAAAATTAATGAGCCCATTCATATAATACCATGTTTAAAGACATTGTGGTCTCAGTATGCCCACAATACATTGTTAAACCAATGAGGAAAAAAAAAATACCAAACAGTTAAAGGATCCCTTCTCAAGATTAGAAGTAATGAATATAATCAATACTTTTCTGTTATAACAAAAGTTATGTAATTAACATATTTATTTATAGAAAAAGGGTGCTAGTAAAACAGATTCAGCAGTTCAGAGTTGCTCATAAGTATTTCTTCAAGTACAGCTCATTTTTTGTAAAATGGGGAAAGATGTTGGAAATTATACTGAAGTGGCATGTACCAAAGAAGTTAAATGGGAGAAAAATTATTTACAGAAGTATTTGTATTAGCTCAAAGCAGTCATTTAGTTTGAAGGCAGCACTGGAAAGTAAAAAGTAAGAAAATAGAGATACTGGAAAAGTCTATACTATCATAATCTGTCCCAATGTTTTAACACACACCACGACATTATTCACTTTTTGGAAACTCTGTCAGTACCTCTGTAATCGGTAATCTGTAAATGGACAGTCTTTAATTCTTTCTCATTTTGTTGAGGGAGAAATTAGTAATTTAGCTACCTGTACAGTTGTTTGTATGTGACTGATTCTATTGTTGGTTTCTTTCTTACTGGTGTCTACAGGAAGATGTTGCTGTGACATTTTAAATAATTTACAGTTTTCTTTATTAGAATGAATTTTTATAAGATCTGATGACCTGCTACCTGCACTTGTATGTTGATTTTGCCACCCTGTGATAAGATAATAATAAGGAAAAGGGGTTTTCTTAATCAATAGTACACAAAAACTTCTCCAATGATACCTGATGCCCCGAGAGCTACATATAATGTAGGCAAGTCTGTGGTTTTGACTTGAAAAAATGATTTGTTTTTTTTTTGGATTTGTTTAAGCCCAGCAACTCAGGGTGAAACTTGGCTAGTGTAGTTATTAAATATTTCCATACAAGTACTCAAAAGATTTTAAAAGATATTGATGGGTTTTGGAAACCATGTGGAGTTGGGTGTTAATTTGTGCCTTTTAACATCTCACAGACTCTGCATTGTTGGGTACATGGGAAGAACCTAGAGAAAATAGGTTCAATACCACTCTCTTCCACCCAGATTCACCATCTTACCTACAGTTTACTGACACAGTGTTGGATTTTCGTCATAACGTAGCCTGTATACTGTACCAAATGGTACTATTTGTCCCACACGTAGTTTAGGGACAAGATAGAGGCCATAATGAAGTATGCCTTACCTGTTTGGTTTGTAGGTATGTAGAGATGCTAACATGCGGAAGAAACAGGGTAAGTATGGAAGGAAGAAGAAGGCAATATATTCATTCACAGAAGTCCAGTTAATGGTTATTTTAGTTGATTAGCTAGCAACTTCATTTTCTCCCTCATGAAATTGCCTCCACAGATCCTTACTTCTGGAGCTTAATCAGCAGTAGCAATCCATCCCAGGAGTGGGAGATCAGGAGTACTTAATTAAAGAGGGACTGTAAGGCAACTCTCCCAAATTGGATATCTGATCTAGCCTTGGCATCAGGAGAGCAATGCTAGGTAAAAGTGTTTATCAAGCTCCATGTAGCCACTCTGCAAATCTCAGAGATGGGAATATGATGCAGACAGCCTGTAGAAGCTGCTATAACCTGAGTAGTATGGGCTTTAAGGCCATCTGGTACCTGAACACCTGCCTACAAATAACACATACAAATCCAAAAGATGGTCCAGTTGGATAGCTTCTCTGCTTAGATTCCCCACTGGAATTTTCTCAAAAAGCAGTAAACAATCTGTATGAAGTGTGGAAAGACCTCATCCTCTCTGGTCAGTAATCAAGTGCCCATTTCAAATTTAGGTGACAGGGTCAAAGCTAACATAGGTGAGTCAAGGGTTTGGGTCAGAAAACTAGTGAGACAGGCTTACAGGAGAATCACTGACCACTGTTGGCTTGAACATTTGGTAAAAATCCAGAGTATTCTAAACTTGTTTTAAGAAAAGGAGGAGAAAACCATGGAAAGTATGTGTATGGAAGGTTTGGGAGCTAACATTGCTGTCAGAAGTATAAATGAACACCAGAATAAATTTTGAGGATAGATGACAAAGAACATTGGCAAAATACCAAGGAAAGATCCTTGAGTACATATTTGTACTCAGCCCAGCATTGTTGATCCAAAGAGGAGGTATCTGCTTCGCTTGTGAAGATACATGTTCTGGACAGAGAAGTACAATAAGGTGTTCTGGCAGCTCAGATGTGCACTTCTGAAGAAAGCAAGAACAAGCAGAAGCTCATCACTGAGAGTAACTAGCCTTACATTCAAAATAGCAAACAGACCCATCGTTCTGATAAATAACGAAGTACATCCTCTTCTAAAGCATCCACTTTTCCAGTGGAAAGATTATACAAGTCTAGTGGAATTTCACGAACCTCATCTGGCAAACTCAGTGATTTGGGATCTGAAGTGCTTTGATCTATACAGCCAAATTAAGGAAGTGGGATTTCAAAGCCATGATTTTGGAGTAGCAGAACTGAAAAGCCAGTGAAGGAGTTGGATGGTGGAACAGTCTTGCATGTGAAGAGCTTAGGAAAGAAGATAGCAGGATTTTGAAACAAACCAGCAAAAATGGTGTTAGAGGGAATGATGTAGTGATCCATGCTCATTTGCTGCAAACTCAGCTCTCATTAGGTAGCTGAAGGTTCCAGGATCTAGAGGTGGTACCATAAAAGTGAGGTCTATTTAACCAAAGGCAAGCACTCTCATGGCCATGCTCTGTGTATTTCTCATGTTTGTTGACTTCATTGAAGAACTGTGCACAGGTCTGACTGCATAAATTGCAACTTACGCCTTTTAATTATACCATTTGTGCACGTGCATGTGATTTTAGAATGGCCTTTTAAGTCGTGAGCACTGGAAGAGGATGAAGTTTGATATGCTGGCATGTGCATATATTAAAAAAAATTCTTCAGCACTCTTTTCAGTTTCATTTTGATTCAATTTTATCAAAACTAATATTTCAATAATATGCTAAGGTCCTGATTCAAATCGTTGAGGTTTCATTGAAGTGGGTAAGGCTGGAGAGGTATACAGTAGCGAGATTAAAGTTTTAAGCTTACTTTCTTCTCATGCTGAGCTAAGAATATGTGTGATGGTTTGCAGGATAACAATATTTAACTGTAATCTTCTTGGGGCATGGACCGCTTTCCATTGATTTTGTACAACTGAACTCAGTATTGCTGATTAATAAAACAATAAATACAGAAAATGAACTATTTTGTGTTTTATTAACAATTTGCATTTCATATAGTATTTCATTCTAAGTAAGTATAAAATCATACCCTCAAATGGTAAGATGTAATTGCTGATCATGTATCTCTTTGTTCCAGACACTTTTATAAAAGTGTATGTATTATGTATGATGTGACCTTCAAATGTCATGAATGCGTTGTGCAATAAACTGTCAATATTTGTGGCTATAAGGTACTAGATGACTTTTACAATAATTGGAACAGCTTTATTAAAAGCTTGGATCACTCAGCTGGTTAAAGAGAAAGACACAGGCCAATGTTCATCTGGGAGTTTCCTTCTGCCAGCTGTTAAATGAAAGATATTGTAAGGTGCTTAAGATCTCTTCTTTCTTAAAAAAAAAAAGAAAGATACAGTTTAAAAGGTCTCATGAAAAAAATGTTCTCTCAAAAAAATCGTTTTTTTTCAATATGCTTAATTTTCAGTCCAAACTGAGCTCTCTAAGTTAATGGCAAGTAACCAACCCTGTTTCTTAAGTACTACCTCTGATTTTCTGTCTCTTGGTCACATGATTCTTCAAACAAATCAGGCAGCTAAAATGATGTACTCAGAAACTGTGTTTGAGCTTTGATTATCTTAAAAAGTTTTAAAGTTTTAGAACAATTTGAAAAGTAAGACTGCTAAGAACTCCAAAACAAGAACTCTCTAGGGAATTTGATTAAAATGAAAAAAGAGGATAAGAAACATTTTGTAATAAACAAAAGCTTAGTTTTGGTTAAGTGTCTATTGATGCCTCTTTGTGCTGTATATGCAGCCTCTTGCCTCTTTCTCAGAATGCATACCAGAGTGAAAAGCATTAAGATATAACCAACATTTGCGTACATGCAGTATTGTTGTGCAAAGTGTTTTGCACCCATGGGGTGTGAAAACCACCAATCTCCAAGTGTGTCGTGTGCTCCAGGTATGAGCTTAAGGCATGTGTGCTGCCCCCAAGTTGCCAGCCTACCAGTTACTAAGAAATCGCTTAGAATATTTTGGCTCCCTTTCTGTTGTGCTTGAAATAACTCCTAGATAGCTCCCCTGTAGCCCAAGGTATTGGCTATGAATGCCATTTGCCCACTTGTAAATGTTGCAAGTCTTGCCTCATATAAATGGTTATGGGCATTTTACTTCAGTTTAATTTAGATTGTATTTTTAACATCTGCTTGATTGTAAAAAGATTGTATTTTTGAAATCTGCTAACGCACTAATCGGTAGCAGAGGCAGGGCAGTTTGTGCCTTTCATTTGCCTGTGTGGTTCAGAGGGCTAAGTGGGAAGTCTGATGGCAGAAGCAGTATCTTTTTATTTACCAGTGGAACCTTTGGTATAATCTTTACTTCTAATAATACAAACAATGTGAATGCTGCTTTCTCACTAGTAGGCCTCCTTTCCAATTCTCTTCTAAAATAGCTCTCTGTTTAAACAAATTCTCTGCCAATCCATATTAATGCCTAACAGTTTAAGATTCCCATTTATGGTCATTATAAAACCTAAATCCTTGATGAAACAATAGAGACAGCAAGTTGTTCCTGACCTAAGACATTAGTAACTCTTTCCGGAGGCCTAAAATATAACTGTAATATTTAGTAATATTAGACACTTTCATTTTAAGCCATGAACTTCACTAGCAAAAAAGGGTAGTGACATCTGCTAACAGGATTCTAATTTCAAATTATGAGCACTGGGCCAGATTCTGTTCTTATTTACATTGAAGCATACTAATTGAAGCTACTTCAGGTAGCTGGAAAAATATGGTTAATTATATGCCTAATTATATTCCTATTTTCCACTATTTTCAGTATTATTAAAGCTTTCTCTAAGGAATAGGCAAGAAAGGTAAAAGCATGTTTTCCCAGAAATTTTGCATATCCTATACTGCTTCCCAGGGAATGAGGTGGTCAAGTCCAGGCATACCTGCATAAAGGTGGCAGCAGTGACAGGATTAACACACTGAATATCTTCTGACTCCCTTCTTGATGTTAGATTCAGGATATAATTTTTCCTGCCACAAGATGGGCTAATCTGGGTGGTTTATAGATCATCAGAAAATAGCCCACCATTTTGGACTACTACCCAATGGTAGTACTACTAACGGTCACTACCGCTTCTCGTTGCACCATGTTTCATTAACTTTTACAGGCAGTTCTAAAGAACTACAAATATTTTGAATTTCAGAAATATATGAAAACCTGGGATTATGTGCAGCTTTAAGGGCTTCTGGCCACACTTTTAAAGCGTTCTTTAATAATGTCTGAAAAATGTGCAAGAGCAAACACATACTTGTAAGTGTGATTACCTATTTTGTGAGTTGATTACCTTTTCCATGTGATTGCCTGGTTTTGGCTAATTTGGCAATCCTTGTGTTGACAAATTCCAACTGACTTCGTTGATAATTTAGTCTGCACGAGGACTGCAATTTAGCTCCTTTGAACATGAAAGTACCTCTTTGTGAATCCCTGCACTTTCACATACACACAGAAAATTAATACTCTGGTAAAATTTATGGGACGTGTGTAGATGCTCCTTTGAAAATTTGGCTGCTAACATGACTGAAGTCAGTGCTGCTACCTGACCAACCGAAAACAGGTTTCTTTTTACAAAAGTAATCAATCTTTTTCTAATCATATTTATAGACTCATCCCAGACAGGTAGACCAGTCGTACAGAACATATATGGAAATTTCGAGTAATTCTTTTTCTTTTCATATGACTGGCTAGATAGCTTCTGCTTTGAGTACACAGCTTCACTATCCACCTAAGTTTGTCTTCTCTTTTCTAGAAATATCCACTGAAGTTGGCATTGTGCCTCTGTAGCATCTCTATCCTTGTGCTGAGGGCACTGCCAGCCTTGGCAGTGGCTCATTTCTGGGTAGATCATTTCTGATACCTAGTACGATGCCTGCTGTAAAAAAGTATTCACTGGTGTGTTTCTCACTTTCTTTTAACCTGCTACTGTAAAAGTGCTCCTGGCTCAAAACTGTTTATTGGGATTATCTGGCTCTGTGGGAATTTCCTTTCTGGGTACTGCAGGGATGTGAAAGCAGCCTGCAGCACTACAGGGGTCATCTCCATGCTAGGCGAGGAGTGGTGGCTTTTTGTCCCTTCCCTCCTGAGAAGTGGGCATCTGTCTGAAGAAGGGCTAGTCCTTCAAATACTGATCTTAGGGATTCCTTAATTTTAATTTCAGTCTGTGTGGCAAATAGATTTGCTCACATTTAGGCCAAACTGGCTCTTCGGTTATGCAGCTAATTGCCACCTTCTGATACAGATGTTAAAGTGAACTTTCTTTCCTTGCATTTGTCCCATGGGAACACGTGCACAGTCAGTTATTAAGTGTAGCTGAGGCATGGTACGCAAGAGATGTCCCTGTCATACCACCCCAGAAGCTGCTTCATGGCTGAATTCCTCTGTGTCCTGTGCCACGGAGCGGTATGGGCCTGCCCAGCAGGTACAGCATACGTAGCAGCTGGAGGTCTCACAGCTGTTGCCTTCTCCTTATACTGACACAAAGACTGGTTTCATATGTAGAACTGAATGTTGCTTTTTGCACTTCTGTCCATGACTTTTGCTGTGAACAGATGCTTTCAAAGTGAAAGGAAAGCTCCGTGAAAGTAAGTTCAGAGACAAGGCTCAGAAGCCTTACATCTAGCATGTACATCTATATAATATTTTGTACTCTGTTCTGTTGTTTCCTGCACTCGAATCAGGAAAGGTAGAGATGTACAGGAAGACATTCAGGACATAGACCTGCTTATAATGGAAGTAGATACTAAAAAAAGCAGTCTAATCTCACGTGCATCAAGTGCACATCATGTAGACCACATAACTCAGTGAACCACAATGGCTGTAAGATAAGTAACTGTTCTCTTTCCTTCCTGATCTTTTATCCTCAGAACTGAGCAGCCCAAAAACCATAGCTCAAATCCCGAGTAAATCATAAATTAAATTAATTTGCTGGGGCTAATCCTAGTTCTGCAGGTCTGTAAAACATTACTACAGTTTTGCACAGTTTAACAGAACTGAGAGTTTCTACGTAGGAAGGGGGTCCGATAGCAGGAGAAAGGGGACATCAGAGGTGTAGAATACACGGTTATTGGTAGAGCTGAAGGTTTTTCATTCCCCATATACACTGCTGTTGGCATAGTCTGTATTCACTAGTTTCCTTCTTAATTTTTTGCTTGCTAATCTCTTCTCCTTTTTATGTATGACTTTTTTCCCCCTTCACTTTCCAGAGATTACTTTAAGAGACTGAGTATAAAAAAAAAAACCTCAGTAGCAGAGTCAGTGAGACTTAAATGCATTTGAAAGTTAAGCACATTTTAAACTTAAGTGCCTTGACAAGTAGGTACGGTTTGCCAAAATGGGGCCCTAGTCAGAAGTTGGGGTAGCATTTGATGGGGGAGTCGGCAGCCTTGAGCATATCTTTTCATTGTTTGAAATAAAAGAACTTAGATGTAAAGCTGCTCATTCAGGTAGCGATGGCCTCCAGCGTTTCGGTGGGCTTTGTAGGCAGAGGAATTCAAAAGAAAACCCCTCAGCCCAGCTTTAAAGTCTTAGGAATGCTTTCACTGTGGGAAGAAAAATTCTTCAAGGTAAGGCCCCTGTTGGAGTAAAGCCGTTGGAGCTATCTACTGTATGTCTACTTAAATCTAAAAGAAAACTCTTCAGACCACCCACATCTTTCTTTGCTTCATTGTTGTTTTCAGTTTGCTTTTTCAGAGGGATTAGTGCTAGAGTAAACTCCATCGTCCCGCTGCCTTGAAAAAATTCAATTTTGTGTAAAGTGAAAATTAGTCTCTTAAATCTGCAAAGCGAGCTGTTTATCTTACAAATTTATTCTTTTTTATTGGGCCACACATATTCTAGATAGAAAGATAAAAGGCAAATGGATAACAGGCCATCATTTAGAGTGACATATAGCAAAACATAACTAGTAGACTTAGTCGGTAAATTCCTCCTGAGTGGCTTGTTAGCTTTATCTATATATTTATCTGTAATTCTCATATAGTATTTATTGAAAACCAAAATAAAATCCTGCAGTTTATCATCATGCATTCTGTGTTTTGCACTTCAGAAAAATCTTTTTGCACTCAGGAATTCATTTTTTCCCGAAGCAGCTTAAGACATGATTATATACAACTTTTGAGGAGAAAAAAGGGGGAAAATCTAAACTCTTTAGGGAGATTGGAATTATAGACTAGCACCTATCTATGTTTTCCTGGACTCCTAAAGATAAAATAAACTCCTGCAGTATGTTACTTTACATACTTGTGAATAATTCAAAATGACAGTTACTAGCTTTCTAACTTAAATATTGTGCTTTAACTCTGCAGTCTAAGAACAATCAGAAAATGTTAAACAAGAATGTGATGTGAAAACTATCAGATTTTGCCTTTTGAAAACTAGCAATAGCTTGATTACATACATGACTAAGATAAGCATTTTTTATATATATTATGTTTTTTATCACTCTATCATCCCCTTCTTTCAGCTTTAAGCGAAATAGTTTAGAGGGACCATTTTATAGTAGATAATGAAATGCCTGCTAGTGTTACCTTTTCCAGAAATGTGGTATTTGGGTCTCTGCTACTGTGTGAATAGTTTTTATTAGAGCCAAATGTTTAAGTCTTTCTTATGTCCCATCACTTCCATTTAAAAGGCAATGCTGTGTAAACTGCACTATGTTTCCTGACAGCTTTAGTTACATATCAAATGGGTAAAGACAGAACATTTTCAGTCAGTAGTTTATGGTTGAAATAATCAAGACTCTGCATGCAGATTTTAACTATATGCTCCCCGCCTCAATATCACCCAGACAGCTCAGCTTTTGCATAGGGGTATGATGATGTGCCCATGTGTACTGCACCTCTGTGGCATGCCAGCAGCATAAATCCGGTTCAGAATTTCAACATTTGCCATGGTACTTTTTGGTGAAATGGTGAATTGATACGTATATGTGGTATTACATGACCCTGCAAGTACAAGATGATAGATGAGTCTTGTGTGGTTTGAATAATGACTTTTTTAAAATGCCCTACATTTTTGCAATTTTTATGTCAGTCTTTTGTAAGTTATTTTGTTCATAGCCTACTTGGATAATAGCAGCTTATTCAAGATGGCTGAGAATGACTGTTTCTTTATATCGGGACAGAGAAGAGATGTCCTGGAGTCTCACCCATTGTATTACGATGCAAAGAATAAGTGTAGCTGTGAACACTGAAGGAGAAAACTCAGGAGCTGTGGGTGAGAGGGAGAAGGAATTGCCCCTCATCTGATCAATTGTTTCATTGCCCTTCCCGTGACATTAGGTCACTCGCTAGGTTGTGTGTTGTAACTCCAATGCTGAAATGTTGCAGAAGGAAGTTGATTAGCTTTCTGGGCAGACATCGCCACTGCTGTTGGAACCCCCCCGTCACTGCAATTCTGTTGTTTTGGGAGGTTTTAATATACTGATGCAAACTTTTTCCCTCTAAAAGCATACAGATTTTCACAATACTTATAAATTTAATAGATTCAACAAAACAACAATCTAAAACTTTTTGGGGAAAAATTAATAGGAACTAAGCAAAAGAAGAAATCAAACCAGCTGCTGACACAGCTGTTTCTTTTCTTGTATAATTCAGTTCAGTATAAAGGTACCATATGCTGCTTAAAATGATGATAGGAAAGATGAAATAATTTAAGACAATAACAAGAAAATACATGAATTGTCAGCATTCTGTCAGATTTAAAGAATGAAATAGACAGGTGTAGTATTGACATGTTTAACTTTGTGTTGTGTTAGCAGTTTTAGTGAGAACAACTTCTGACATGTGCTGAAGTGATGTGAGAACATTTCTGTGTTGCAGACATTGGAGAAGAAGCTGGGAGATCTGTAGGAGTCCAGCAGCCAGCTTTACTGAGAGACAGGAGCCTTGGTTCTGCCATGAAAGACTGCCCATATTGTGGAAAAACTTTCAGAACATCACATCACTTAAAGGTCCACTTGAGAATACATACAGGTGAGAGGAACAAGTGAGCGGAGCACTGTTGGCACATGCTGGGGGGGGGTTAACATAATATGTGGCTAGGAGCCTTAATTCCCAGTGTAGATTTGGACTCATTAGTTGGAGAAAGTCTTTTGAGAAAGATATATGACAGTCTTAAATAAAAGCACAAGGAATGTGTTGTTGGATAAAGACCACTTTAATAGAATCATCTTTTCCCAGTTGAGGTTATTTCTGTCTCCTTCCCTGCTTCATCACTGTTTCCTTCAATTACCCTTGTCCTTCAATAGGCATAAGCCTATTGGTTTCAGACTTAGTTATACTAACTGCTTCAAAGGCCTTCCTTAGCATCTGCTTAGGGATTCTGTATGTTTTTCTCAGAGTTACTATTTTTGTTCCATTTAGCATGCTCATTTTTAACCTCTCACTGTTCATATGAATACATCAGCTTCATGGATCTGCATTTTTTCTTTTCACTAGAACTCACCTGACTTTGTACTTGTAAGTAGTAAAACTTATCATGGTTTGCACCGAACTCACCACATTTTATTTTAGTAACAATCACAGCATTTCTATCCTACAGAGACTTACTACTGGTCTGGATTCTCACTTTATTTTGGTATGTCACTCATTGGGTGGACTGCTCTCAATACTAGTAAACTATAACCACACCATTTAAATTACAATACCTTATTTGCTTGAAGGTATATATGTACATGGTAAGGTTCATGTAGAGACACAGTATATGTTTAAGACGACTTACTCTATCTGTAATTAAAATCTGACATACAATGTTGATATCCTCAGGTCCTGTTGACATCACTAGAAATTCTGTATATGGCTAATATGATACTGTTTTCTTCCAAGTCTTAGGTATCGTAGTAGGCTTTGGGAGAGTATGCAAAACTGGAGATTTAGGATACTTCTCTTTGGAAACAGACATAGTGGGTACTGTAATTGTGGAGTCATTTTCTTTTTAAACCATTTTAAATGAATTTCAGAATTATACTGCTACTTTTCTATTTGATAGGTAAAATAAATTGCATGAAGAAATACTTTGCAGTTGTACCTCCTACTTGAAAAACTTCACATTTAATTTTTATTTCACTGAAGTACCAGATAAGCAGTATTTTCCTCCCTTCCCAAAATTAGCAGTCATGTTTCTCCTACGTGCTTGCGCAGATGTAATACGTAATGTTCGGTTTGCAAATGTGAGGCCTTATTTTGAAAAATTGAAAATGAAGGCTGAAAACTATTTAAAGAAAAAAAATTCATTGTTGAGATGGGAAAGTTTGTTCATTGTATTTTTATTCTTCTTTCTTTGGATTGTGGAGTAAGACTATACCACACTGGTTTGATATTAATTTTAAAATTTGGCACACTAATGTAGTTTTTTCTGATTGGATTGCAAACCTGTTAGGGCAGGAATATTCTTTTCCGTGTGTTGGTCTTTGTAAAAAAAAAAATAAAGAAGAAACACGGTGAAAACCCTATTTGTGTGCTCTCTAATGTATTAAAAGTAAAAAAATGATAGTTATTTTATTGGAAAACAATCTTGTAACTATGAGGTTTAAACAGTTTGACATTTTTGCTATTGGAGATGCAAAGAAAAATTCTTAAAAATAACCTGAGGATACCCATCTCTCCCTTTTGCTTTATTATATAGTGGCCGTTTTGTTCTTGTTTTAAAGATGGCAGTGATTATGCATTTGGTATTTGTGGCTTAGAACTAATGGAAAGTAAATTAATTGCAATGGAAATATTCCATAAAACTTGCATATTAGAACTGACTAAACAAAATTAAAACAAGAAAAAAATAAACCATGTATAAAACAACAACAACAAAAAAAGAAAACATCATACAGGCTGTTGAAACATTTGCAATATATTTAAAAATCATTATAATTTTAAAATAGATAAAGATCAATTTCATTAGGTTGAGAACAAAATCTTTGTAAATAATGACACGTGTATGTTTAAATGGAGCAATGTTTTACATATTGGAAATAATCCTAATAAATATTATAAAAATGTAAATTGGCAAATTACTAGAGTTATTAAATAAAAATTAAGTTGCTTTGCAGTAAATGCAAATGATGTAATAGATACCAGTTATTAAACAAATATTGGTGAGCTCATACTTATCAGGGACAGTTTCCTGCCTTTTATGTCACACTCTGTCTTTATTATATGCCTGGATCATATAACTGACTGATAAAAAACACTTTACTGTGTTTCTCCACTACATTAACTCAATTACTGTTCTTGTTCTCACAGCACCTGTTTGTTAGAGATGAGCTCAAGCAGTTCAGCAGAAGTCAGGTTCCTTCGAACATCTGTGTGTTTGGAGGCACACGAGTAGGTTGGTTTGGTACGCATGCCAAGATAAGACCCAAAGTCTGATCCAGCCAGGAGGTGCTTCTGTGGCAATTGGCCCAAAAAAGCTAGAGAAGCCGTTTAATCCTCCACAAGAGGAGGAAGCTGTGCTCTGTTTTAAAAGAATTAGCTAGTGGCTTGCGTTGCTTCTTTTTTCCATTGGATATTTCGTGGTTGCAACCTTCTCCACACTGAGTCTCAGTTTCTGTGTAGCTTGCTATCATATAATAAGCTTCTGAAGGAAAAAAAAAAAAATCAAGGTTTTATTTAGCACACTCAGTTGAGTCCCAACACACAATTGTAGAGGATTTTTCTTCTTATCTAATTCAATGATATTCAGCCAGGAAGAGCTTTAAGGGGAAGATAGTAAGATATGAATTCTGATTGTTCCCATACGATAAGAAGAAAAGGGCATAATTATGTGAAATCAGTTTCTCCTCTTTCTTGCTCTAAAAACAGTTGAATGAAGTTGAATGAAGGATGAGACAGCTCCTTAGTACGACCCCGAGAGAAGAGAAGAAGGACTCTCAGGGCAAAATGCTTCAGAGCCTCGGGGCTTAGAGAGGACAGACAAAACTCTTGTAGCCCTCCTAGATTACTTCTTTTTGTTGACCAGTGACTAGAGATGGGCTGTATGGTCCTGCTTCTTCAGAGCTACCTACTTCAACTCTCACAAACTCACTGTGTGAAGTGATGCAGAAACAAGGGCAAAGCATGTATATACATCAGTAGTGCATAGTAGACATGTGGGTGGACTGGCCACTTTGTGATTCAGCTTCCTGGTTAAAAAATAATATATAATACAGCTGAGAAGGTTATAACACAGAAGGCTTCGAGATGCTCAGACTTTGTGAAAAAGAAAACCATCTAAGTGTCTCAGACCCGTAATGTGCCATATGCAGCTGCTTCTAGAGTTTCCATTTTTCCCCTCTGGGGGCAGCAATTTAAGGTTCCTTCATTTCCTTCATTCAGGGAGCTGAGCAGCTTCTTTATGTTCTTGAGCACTCAGTTCCCACTGAAATCAAATAAATGTGGTTTTTACTTTACATGCCTAGGCCTTTGGACTGCACAGAAAGAGTTACATGAAAAAACTAAAATTTCTTATGTTCTACCTTTGACAAGTGACATATTATGTAGGGGCCAGTTTCAGATTAGCTCCAGCACCTCTTTGCACCTTGCATTAGCATTCAGAAGCTACCGCAGATGTAGACTGGCTTGGGTTTGTGTGGTCATTAGGTGCTCAGGTATATTCCCAGTATGACTGGCACAGTTAAATACCTTGAGTACTGAAAAAAGAATAATATGCATGAGCAAAGTAGAGCCCTGAAGAAGGTTTGAGTTGTGCTGAACAGGAGAAGCCTAAGAAAGAGAGGGATAGGAAGAAGAAACTTGGCAGGGCTGTGTCCATTGACTGAGAGTATGTTACGACATGTATGACGTGTGTCTTACATGCATTAGATGTAGTATATACATTGACAGTGTTACTGCATTTTCCCTTGAAAATGTGACAAGCCAATTTTAAAACTTGCTAGATGAACTGATGAAATACAGTAAAAACGGTGCTGTTTTAAATGAATTCAATTCACATTTTCTTCCTAAAAAAAGACTGCCTGTTGCCATTCTCTGAAGGCGCTTGTAGTGGGATGAGCAATATGAATAATTAAGGAAAATGGGTATGTGTGCTCCAAGAGGAGACAATTTTGGTATTGAACATCTTTTATTCTTACATTTCTAAGATGAACTAAAAGGACTTTTCATTTCTCTAGATTTCTCCAGATTTCCCATCCTTAACATTGTACAGCATGCCTTTTCTCCTGTCTTAATGACATCCCAAACTTTTGTTGAAAATAATTGATTGAATTTAAATTTCCTTAAAAGTTTAAGAGGTAATGTTACAGTATAAATTTCCTACCAAACACTAAGTAGGGAAATATCCATTAGTGAAATTAACTACAGTTTCTAGGTAGCTAACAATGTGCAGTATACAGTAGGGCATGGCTAATGAACACTGCAGTGGGTGATATTTCATTATACAAATTAATGCTCACATTTTAATGGGAAAGTCACATAATGAATCTCAGCTTCAGTGACAGCAATTAGAGACACAGATTGTCCCCTTCTGGACAAGGCACTGTTTAGCAATAAGCAGCTGTGTAAAAAGTCTTCAGGTTTACAACATATATATATGCTTTGGGGGAATTAGTATACAGTTTATATTAATGTACTGAATCTTCCCTGCAAAGTAACAACCACATTTATCTCTCTGCGTTTTAACTAAGTAAAGACATGTAAAAAGACTAAATAAATATCGTAGATGAGATATAAATAAAGGAAAATATTCAATTATGAAACTTCGTAAAAATTAAAATATTTTATTGTAATGCCTAGTGCACAATTGAAAAATCTTTAATAAACTGAGTCAAAAGCATCAAAAGTCTGTCCTTTTACAGGGTAGGGGTAATTTCATCTTATATAATAGAGAAAAATCACTAGTAAAGGAAAGTAGTAAAGAGGAGAAGTTAGCTAGTATTTCTGACAAACAGATTAATTGTGTGGTGAAACATGTGCAGGATCCAAAAATAATCCTACAGAACCTTTGATATTCCATTTGGTTTAAAAAGTGTGAAGTGAATGATTAGAATGATAAAAGAAATTACCATGTAAGAATAGGCATAATAATGAACTAATTAAACCATACAGCAATTCATTTCTAAAATATCTACTGCACAATGGATAAAATAGGTTATCAATAACTGTTTCAATGGTAAAATAAAAAATGCTGGAAAATGTTTTCAATATTTTCATTAAGCAGTATTCTCTGGAATTATAAGACATTTCATTTCATTTGCTTTGCATGAAAGAAAACTATAGGTTGTTTAGAAATATATAGGATCAAATTGCAACTCACATTGTCCCTGAGTGACTGTGAAAACCCCACTCCTGGCTGCCAGAGCTTTAGGTGTTGGGGTTCTTGTACTGATGCACAGCCCGCACTGCACTGAGGAGCAGCACTACGCGGAGCAGAGACGCATACTCCACAAACAAACTGCTTAAGAAATCTTATTTGAAAAGAGGGGGGGCATTCAGTGGGGAAGGGGAATGTAGGGTGCTGTACAGATTTTTAAGAAGCTGCATGTTAAGTATGAAAAATGAATAAAGGAGCCCACAGCACTAAATATAAATAGATATTTAAGAAGTACAGAGATTTGATAAGGGAAACTAAAAGTAATGGTGAAAATATGTATGTGGCTATTAGGGTTATGGAGAACAGGGTAAAACTCTGTAGATCTGGCAGGTTTAACGATTGATATCTTCCTAATACTGGACAAGAATGGATTAAATATTATCAACCATGGTACAGAAGACTAAATACTCTTCTGTTCTGTTCTCGGAAAGAAGCCTGATGGTTGTTATAAGTATTTTCCGATGATACAGTTCTGCCATTAAGTAATGAGGCTGTTATGCTGTAGCCCACTACATTTTAATATTCTTTAGAATGAATGAGACTGGATAACTTATAGATAAAGTCTTAAAAACCCTGGCTGAAGAGCTCTCCAAATCATTAAAGTTCATTTAAAAAACCAAGTCTTGGAACACGGAGCAAGTTCCAGAGCACTCGTAGTAGTAAAAAAGCTATGGCTATTCTGGTATTTCCAAAAAGAAAGAATATTAAGAACTTGAAATTATAAATGGACTACCCTGACATAAGTTTTGGGTAAAATTACAGAATGAATTTGCTAACTAATTAAGAATTGGTAGCATAGTTAATTCAATTTTATTTTATGAAAGTAAGTTTTATCAAGTTTCTCACTTTCTCTCAAGGCTTGTGAAAGTAGCTTGTTCTATGTGACAGTCCCCCCACCAAAAAAAAGTCAGTATACAGAGATGAAGGGGCACATAAACTGGCAGTTCCACGGCAGTGCTTTCCACTCCATCATCAGTGTTTGGAAGAGTATGTAAAATCACTGTTGATAAAATTTACCAATGGCACAAAAATGGTAAGATGCTAAAAATCATGGGGAGGCACTGATTAGTCGAGTGGGCTCTTTTCAACAATATGAATTTGAAATCAGCAAAATGTAAGGGAACAAATACTAGAGGCGTTGATGAACTAGGCCTAGGATTATGGTAAAGAAGCAACAGAATACGAGCTGTTAGTTGATTGGTATAGCTATGGATGTAAACACAGTCTTGGACTGTATAAGATTAATATCAAGTTGAAATTTCATGAAAGCTTTAGTGGGTACCCAGAATTTAAAAGGACATTGAAAAATTGGAAAGGGTGTTCCACTCAAGAGTGAGAGAAGGTGAAGAGGTGACTGGTTTGCTGTCTGCAAGTACCTTCCTTAGGGAAGAGATTTTTTTAATTAAAAAAATCTGTTTAATCTAGCAGGGAAAAATGTAACAATGTTCAGTAGTAGGAAGCAGACTCTGGACAAATTCAAGCTAGAAATGAGGCACACATTTTGAGTAGTGAAAATACTTAACCAGTCAAACAGTTTACCTAGGGACATGTTGGGTTCTTCTTCATTGCTATGGTTGAAACAGAATATGTTTAAGCTAAAACAAGTAAGTTTTGTTTCAAACTGTAGTTATGATTTGATGCAGGAATTATCATGTGAGGGTCTTTGGCCTGTGTTGTACAACAAATCAGCCTAGATGATCATAATTGTCCCTTCTGGCCTTAAAATCTGTAAATCTATTTATAATCTGGCTGTGGTCTCCTTGCACAGCCTGTAGCAGATAATTCCTATGACTGGTATGATCAGATTGCATTCTGAGCAGGACTGGTGGTAGCTTGCATAGATTATACATCTGTGTTGTTTATACGACCTACCATACAAATAGACCTGTTTCTACTGGGCAACATGTCTGTTTCCAGTTATCTACCAAGCTTTTGTGCAGATTTTACAAGCAGCATTGAGTTTTTATTGTTTTACTATATCCTGATATAAAATAGTTCTTGTGAGATGTCTTGTGTCTTGTAAACCAGAGCGGTAGATAGATCAGAACTGCGATTATGTTGCCCAGATAAGTTATTCTTTACAAGATTTTTTTTTTTCTTGTACACACTGGAATATTCTCTCTTTCTACTCCATTGTGAAAAGGTTTGCAGGGATGCAAACAGGGCCAGAGAATTAGCAAGATCAGGATGGTCATTGCCTTTGTGAACAATGAAAAATGACTCTTGGATATGAAATGCAGAAAATTATTTTGAAAAAGTCATGTTCCCTCACTTCTACATGGCAACGTTAATTTATGTGAACTGATATTAAGTGTTAAATAACTCATCCAGACACTGCTCTTGGCAATATTACCAGGGTAGTCATTATACTAGGATGAATTCTCTGAAACCTTTCCTCAAAGTGTGAGATACAAACAGGTTGTCTTCTAACAAGAATCATAGCCTACCTCTCTTGTCCCCTGTAGTATTCTTTGGACATATACTATTTCAGTTGCTGATAGAGTCCTGGAAATTAGGGGTCCTTTGGGTTTTCCGTTGAAACTGGCTTGGTTTTTGGTTAGCTTCGTTGAGGTTAGGTTGGGCTTTTTCCAACAGCAGCTTATAACTGTTTTGTCATTTGTACAGAGACTTACACAGGGCATAGCTGGTTGTTAATTTGAATGGATGAAATAGCATCTAAATATCTGCACAATTACTGAATTTAGGAAATACTGACACACTAAATTTAACAGATTCAAAGATGATTTACTCGATCCTACTCCCTTCTCCCAATGCCTGCCCTCGAAATAGCAGCAGTTAAGGTTGCTTTGAAGCAAACTAATCACTGCCAATATTTGGATCTAAAAGAAAAGAGAGAGGTTTTGAATAGTTCCCTTTGAACAATGTTATTTGGCCAGTCCTGTATTGTAAAGGTGGCACAGTGTGTTGCTACATGTTGAGTCCAATTTCAGACCTTCAGCTTTAGATCTCATTTCTAGCCGTGCAAGAGGTAGGAGCACCACAGAGGCAATGTACCAAGGCTAGGAGAGATTTGAACTTTTTATCACACTGTCTCAGCCAGTGTCTTCTTTCAGTCCAATGCTTATGGCGTTGGTGGTGAGCTGTGTCCAGATCTCCTCTGCTGAAAGGAAGCTTACTCAGTGGAGAGGCCTTCGAGCGGAAAATGTAATGACTTCAAGGCTTAGCAATTCAGAATAAGAGTATGTTGTTGTTATACCCAGTGCTTTAGACTCAAGGTACTTTAGCAGTACAAAATATTACTAGTATTTCCTCTAGTTAGCATATTTAACTCACTTATACCCATTTCTACATATACTTAATGCTTTGAACAGCTCCTGCGTGTTTTTAGCAACATCAGTGCAGCCTATATTGCAACCTTCTCCTCCTCCCCACAGAAGTAGTTATCCAACGGTTGACGTAGCACCTGCAATGCTGGGACACACTTTTTAATGGTGTCACTTGATGTGCAATGCAAACACACACTGAACTATCATTAGAATAAAAGGAAGTGCTCAATATAATTGTGTTAAAGATTTCCGTAAAGGCATAGGGGATGCTGAGGAACTGCTTTTCAATTAAGAGTGAAAACTCAAAAGTGAGAACATTTAACCTTATAAAGTCTGGTACTTGTTTTTCACCAGACTGATTACTTCTTAGGCAACACTTAAAATACCTAAGTTGTGTCAGAGGTCACTAGTGACTGTTGACAGTAACTGGTGGGACAAACATCAGAATAACAGAAAACAGCTCAAAAATATTGCAGTATGTACATGCTGTAAAAACAGAATTAATATTTGTCCGCGTTCTGACTGGCAGCACAGCTGTCAGAGTTTGCACACTCCCAAACAGCCCTGCAGAAATGCAAACAAATAGACAGCCAGTGTCTTCTGTCCCCTTGTCCCTACCCTAAAATGCCTGCGACGGGGGGGTGTGTGTGCTCAGACTCCCACCTAAGACCAGGGAAGCCCAGACAAGCGTGATCCATCTCAGTTTTGTGATTCTTGCACGTCAGTAGGAACTGTTTGCTTTTGCACAACTCCCACTGAAACACAGCCCCTACTTCTCGTTGGTGGAGTGCCAGAACTTAATTAGGTGATTGTGGAAGACTCAGAAGTTGCACTGAAATGTTTAAATCTGATTTCTTCTGTTAAGCTGTGTGGGCCCAGGCCTAAAGCATGAACCATGCTAATTACTACCTCTTCCCCTGCTGAACACCTCTTGTTTGAGGTGCTGCACTTTTCTCCTCTAAAAAGGTCGATTAATGTGGTTGATGTAAAGCTCTCATGTCTCATCGTTTAGCTTTAGGATTACATTATGGATTTAGAATTTCCACTGCTTGTAATTTACTTCAGCCCCGTCTGAATTGCAGCACGTATCCAGCTACTGTTTATGGTCAGTAAGCCTGCTCGCGCCGTGCTGTATGGTCATTCGAGTGTTCAGGAGTTGCATCTCATTAGTAAATTCCTGCGATCAGTGAGAGGAGCAGCTTCCCAAGTATTTACCAGCCTTTCAATTGAGCCTGTAGCTTAAATAACAAAAGTTGGAAAGCCTTTCACTTTTGTTTTAGTCAGATTTTGAGGTTATTTGAAAACAGGTAACTTTCCAGCTGGTTTGGTGAACTACATAATATTATATAGCATTTTTACTGTGGAGGAAGTTTTCAAAACAACTATTTCCATTATATCATTTGGAGAAGGCTTGCCTTTGCCTTTTGGATCACTTAGGAAAAAAAGCTACGTAGAGAAAACAGTTTCTTCTTCTCGGTGAGCTCCCTCGCAGAAATAATTACCAATATTGACAGCTTGCAGGTCTTCCAGATTCCTGTCACTTTTAGTGAGGGTTTCCATACTTCCTCCTTCGAAAGGAACTCTGCCTTGCTAACAAGTGCTCTGCAAAAATTTAGATGTACTTTTGCTTAGATGTACATTCTTTTTGGACATGTCTTTGTGATTGTATGTGACTATTTATTATACGTGTAATATCTTCTACCTCTTTTAAAGTATAGGAGGAACAATAAAAGTTTAGTGTGGGATTCAAATATATATTTAATTCATGAAAATCATCTTATATGTTTTAAAACTCTATTCAAGCTAATCCTAGAAAAGCGCTTATGGTAGGTAAATTACATGTTTTACTACTTGAGCATTAGAAATGCCATTAGTACAAATTTAAAGGACTGCAAAAACCAGTAGATAATGCTAATTTCAAATACAGAAACTAAATATATTTTGTACTTTTTTATTACTCGATTTTTTTTTATTTTATTGTCTGCTTTTTATTTTAAGTATATGTTCTTACATGCTGCAATCATAATGTAATGTAATGATATTAATATTTTATAGAATCTGTATTTATAGTTCTTTATTTAGAAACAATGCAGTAGGTCTGCAGATCTTTGAATCCTTCTGGAATGGTGCCCTCCAAATAATGATAAATTACTTGTGCAGTATGCCATTTGCTAATTATATCCATGATTTACTGCAGAGCAAGACTTAAATCATTCATTTCAGTCTTGCGTAACAGTGCCATAAAATTTTTAGGTTTAAAAATGGTTTCCATGTGTATAATTTAAACAAATTTTAGAGCAATTGTATACACAAAATATTGCAACCATCCATTTGTTACATTCTTTGTCTCCCTTTTTTTTAAACTTGTACTTTTAATGATTACTGTGGTTGAAATTGTTATGCTTCATTTTCATAATCATAGCTTTTAATTCTACAACAGTTTTCTACATGTTAGATTAAGAAAAAGATGGCTAATTGTGTGTAGATACCATGTCATTCCTGAATAGCCCCACATTCTGGAAACCCATTTTAGAAATATCCAGTTTATGAATTAGTCTTCAATTAAAGGCATTTCTTTTTTAAAAATGAATTATTAGCTCTAAGATCTTCTTGTTTTTAAGCAGATACTGTTGATTTTTTTTTCTTAACGCATCTGTACACCAAAGTACAGTTAACTCTCTTTCTTTATATTTTTCTCTTTATCCATAACTATAGGTGAGAAGCCTTACAAGTGTCCGCATTGTGATTATGCTGGTACTCAGTCTGCATCCCTCAAATACCACTTGGAACGGCACCATCGGGAGCGACAGAATGGAGCAGGACCACTCTCTGGGCAGACTGCAGGTCAAGAACACAAAGATGAGACATCAAGTAAAAGTTCTGTGTTTATTAGACCAGATATATTGAGAGGAGCCTTCAAGGGGCTTCCTGGTATCGATTTCCGAAGTGGCATGGTCTCGCAGCAGTGGACGTCAGGAATGCTGTCTTCTGGAGATCAGCAAGGACAAGCAGCTGGCATGTCATCTGAAGTATCTTCAGAAAATATGAAGGGTTCAGACATATCTTCCAAAGGAACACACTTCTCTGAACTTGGCCGTGCTTACCAGAACATGGTTGGGAACGGTGTGAACTTTCAAGGGTCTTTGCAAGCTTTCATGGACAGCTTTGTCCTAAGTTCTTTGAAGAAAGAAAAAGAAATGAAGGATAAAGCTCTCTCAGATCCACTTTCAGCAAAAGCTCTGGGCTCGGATGGTGGCGAGGAAAAGATAAATAGCAAGTCCTCACAGCGAAAAACAGAAAAGTCACAATACGAACCTCTTGACTTATCTGTAAGGCCAGATGCAGCCTCCCTCCCAGGTTCATCTGTTACTGTGCAAGACAATATTGCTTGGCACGGCTGCTTATTTTGTTCCTTTACAACTTCATCTATGGAACTAATGGCACTGCACCTCCAGGCCAATCACTTGGGCAAGGCTAAACGTAAAGACAACATCATAGGGAACAACAAAGACCAATCTAGAGAAGCTTCAGCCTCAGTTAATAAAGTGAGCTTGCTCCCCTCTTCTGTGCAGTCCAGCAAGGAGGCAGTAGTTTCAAACATGCTGAGCCAGCTGGACTCAGCTTCTGAGAAAATGACCCAAGGACAAAATAAAGAGACCCTGGGAGAGCAGAAGAGCACTGCCTGGCCCAGCCACATGGAATCCACTTTTTGTAATTTTACAACAGACTTCTATAAGCAGTTTGGTGTTTATCCTGGTGTTATTGGCACAGGAACACAAAATTCTTGCACCAGTAATGAATCCGAAATAAAAACACAATCCGATGATGACCCAAATATTCTGCTCTCTGACTCTGTAAATAAAAGTGCTACTGATGACCTTTCTGACATAGCTTCATCTGAGGATATGGAATCTTCCAAGGAAGAAAACATTGAAGATGAGGACATTGACACAGAACCAGATATTATGAATAAGCAGTTGTCTGCCCTAAATAAAGAAAGCAGTGAAGGAGGCGACAATATACAAAGTGCAGTCACCTCACAACCAACACAAGGGCTCGTATCGCCACTGCCGCAAGCGTCAGAAAAGCAGTGGCACAGTCAGAATCTTCTATCCTCCCATGAAACTGCACAAGGAGTGATGAAACCCGAACAAGTTCAGGGTCCACAGGTCCTGGAGAAGCAGATGAACATGTTGTCAGTCCTAAGAGCTTACAGCTCTGATGGCTTAGCAGCCTTTAATGGACTTGCAAGTAGCACAGCAACTAGTGGATGTATCAAGAGACCTGACTTGTGTGGTAAGTTTTAGACCTTCTTTTAGACCATTTCAGAAAACACTTGTGCAGAATCATAAAGCTGCTCTTTAAATATACTTAGTCATGTTTGTTAGTAATACATTTTTTTAAATGTTAAACCCTGTGGGCCAAATTCTAGTCTTCTATGTGGTCTACTCCATTGAAATCAGCAGTGCTGCATGCATATACTCATACAGGATTTTAGAAAGAACTTGCTTTTTAAACTAGAGTAGCAGCAAGATAGACTATCTGTGCTAGTGGCATCTGAAGGGGATACTTTCTGCTTTAGCATACTCAAAGGAGGAAAAAGTTTTAAAAAATTTACATGGTAACTTGCAAATTTTTCAGTATTTTGATATAAGTAAGAGCCCAAGAAAAACACTGGATGCTTTGCCAAGCAAACCTTGCTTTCTCTCTCTCTCTCTCTTTTTTTTTTCCTTTCTTTGAATTGGGGTGTGTTCAATTACCACAATATTAATGAAATCAAAAGCCAAGTGCATGGAATGCGTCTACCTGTGGTGAAGAGCCTCTTTTTTTTTTTCTTTCCCTTTTTTAATTATATTTTTCTGGTTTGTTTCAATGGCACCCATACAGTAGTTGCCCTTGACCATTTTCACTATTCTAACTAGCAGTTGTACAAATTGTGATTTGCCTAATTAAGAATATGCCTCCAGGTAATTAAAAAACCAACAATGCAACAAACCAACCAACCAACCCACCTTTTACCCTTATTAGTCTCTGATTTACAAAACTGTGGTTTTACTTCCTCATATCACACACGTCATACTTGACAAAAATGAAAGTTAAATCTATTTGGAACAACTGAGAATGAATTTATCTTCTAGTTTGTCAGCATAATTCTTGTTTGAAAGAGATTTTACAGTGTAAATCCTTTGAAAAACAGTATCCCTTTAAAAAGCAGAGTCAGCAAAGGACACAAAAACTTCAGTAATGTTCATTTCACTTAACCTTCAAACTAATCAGAAAACTCATTGTCAGAGCTGAACATGCATAATAAAATGTATTCAAGTTAAAAAAGAAAAGAAAATGTGATCAACAGTTATAAAGCCTGACAATTTAAAATTAAACCCTAAATCTGCAAACACTTAAGAGTTGTTACCCTGGTTAACTTAAGGTTAGTGGGAGCTTTGTTTGACTTTACTAGGACAGTATATGTGCTTAAAGCCACAACCCCTTCTTCAGGCCCCTCTCTGCTTTTCCAAGTGTATTAGTTGGTCTGATAAAAAAGTCTGATTTCTCCTCACAAAGTTTATCTAACTTGTATTCTTAGAGCATTTTGGCTTCACAATATTGTCATTACTTAAACTGAATCACGAGCCCAAGTATCTGCATGGCCTTACTTATAAACTTCTGTGTCTCAATGCACTAAGAACCAATTAAGATAGTTGGAAGTATTTCCAGATTCTTCAAAATCAGCAGTTACATTACTATATTTTGAAAATAGTTGATAGTTGATTTAATTTGCAGCTGGTAAAATCCTAGTTGGGTTTTTTTTTCTCTTTATTTGTGGAGTACAATCAGTCAGTTACAAAAAAAATACAGCAGAGAAATGACTCTAAACAAACAAGTAAAAAAATTGGAAACCTAAGATTAGTTGCTTTGTACAAAATATCTTTATACTTCTTTCCAGACATAAGATTTTTAAAACAACAACAAAAAAACCCCTCTAACATTATTATTGAAATGAGGTCATGTTACTTCCATTAGTTTTTTGTTTCATCTTCCAATCAATTCAACAGACATTTTATGATGGCTTGAGTTTATATGATTTTAAAGACCATATCCCTTTCACAAGCTCTGCCCAGTGATAATGGATTTGACTTGAAGTATGAAGGAAAAAAAAAACCAACAGAAGCTTGTCTGTTCTACTTTTTAAGCCATTTTTTAATGGAAAATGCAGTGCGAGTCCTCCTTTCTCCCCCCTCCAAAAACAGCTTTTTAAAATTCTTTACTGACATTCTATTGAGCGTTTGCAGAATATAAGTATTAAGGTTGACTATTTAAATATATTATTTCATTTTTCTCAATATCTCACAGCAAAAGTGGATGAGTATGAACAAGCCCCTTGTCAGTAGTTCTTTTTTTATTTGGCTGGCTTGGACACCGCCCACTTGAAAGTAATGGTTTTGGGGAGTTTTCATTTTCTCAGTGACATTTTATACTGTGAAATCACACTCCATCTGTGCATGCTAGTACAGGGAATCTCACCTGATGCTTCTGCGCTTGCAGATTCGCCATCAGGAGCACCCTGTTCCTTTAGTAGCCTTCCTTCCCACTCGCGCAAAGCCCATGACCTTAGTCATGGTTCTCTGTCTCTCCTGCTGCCTGAGAGATCAGAAAACTTGAGACCCACCTCCAGCACCCGAATCCAGGGCATGATTCCTTTGTATTTTGGGAGACTGTGCATTTGCCTTTCTTTTTACAGCCAATGATGTGTGGGTTGTTGATATCTCAAGAGAGCACACAGATACACTTGATACAGTCGTTGCACAATCAAGACAGGAAGGCGTGGTGCTCTTTCCGCAGTCACAATACAGTGGAAATAAAATTGAAATAAAATATCTCAGCTTCAGTTAGCTGAGATTGCATCTTTGATTGGCCACACTAATGGAGTTAAATTTCTGGCTGCATAAAAAGAAGCTGGGATTTTCAGTGATCCATGTGGATCATTTTTAGTTGGCAGATTTTACCTTAAGATAATGGGTCAGTTTTTAAGCACAAATCGAGGCACGAAAAGGGTTTAATTTCTAGAGGAGAATGCCACCAGCTCACATTGTTGTTTTGGAAAGTCACCACACATGGGGCAAGCAGTCCTCAGTTTCCCTATGTGTAGAATGAGAGAGACTGATGATGTGTGCATAATTCATTTATGCTCCTATCATGCTTCAGGCTGTAGGGATGAAAGACACAATTAGGAAAGAACCATAATTACCGCATAATACAGAAATTTCCATGTCAAAATGCTGCTGAGAAAAATCACAAATTTTTGTAATATTTCTCCTTTATATATATAGCAGAATAGGAAAGAACAGAAGGAAAGAAAAAAATACCATTGATGAATTTAGAGTTGCTCCTGACCTGTACTTGGTTTTGGAGTCTCAAGTGACTATACCTAGGAGCCAATCTTGTTAATCTTTGCTACCACGCAGTTTCTAAGAAGAAGACATGCCTTTCCTTGCTGCTTGGCAGCCAGTAGCCCAGCATGGAGGGGAAGCCCAGGGCGATGGCTCTATGCTTGGTAGCTGTCTTGAGCATCCATGTACTCTGGTTTCACAGCCCTTGCTCATTCAAGAAGTTATGCTCAGAGGTTCTAGAACTACTTTGTATTTAAGTTTTGGAAGATCTGCTTTCCTTTCCATTTATGCTCTTATCCCTCTCTGCTTGTCTTCCCGTATACATGTAGTTGTATCGCAATAATGTTCTACCTCCTGTTCCAAGTAATTAATTTACACAGCATCTGTTTATGACAAGACCCTTTCCTTTCTCTCTCTCCTCCCCTTTAAATTTTTCTGCTTTGTGTCTAAGACAGTAAAATTTCCCTACTGGCATTTTCTGCTTGGAAAGTACTTAGGCTTTCAAAGGAGAGCTGGTGGGCTACAGAACTGTTGGCCAGAGATAGTCCTGGGCGTTAGCTGGTTGCTTAATGGGTTAGTGCTATTGAACCCACACTTAATGATGTCCGAAAGTATTAGTTCCATGTTGTCTCTATAAATCTAATTTGCTTCCATTCATGCTTGCTTTCCTCTGCAATTAGTGCTGTTTTCTCCTGCACAGGCTCCACCCCATTATCGCTTCTTTCCCTGTATGAAAACAAGGCAGGCCCCTTCTGATGTATGGTAGCAGCTCTGGAGCTCTGATCCTGCAAAGGGCTGAGCACTTTCGGTTTCCTTTGGAGCAGAAAGCGTTCAACATTGCACAGAATTATTAAAATGTTCAGCATTGTAACTTTCTGAAATACCTTCCAAATGTGGAACTGCAGCACAGACAAGAGGGCTGGGCAAGGGGAAGATCGATTGTGGCAGATTATTACAGCTTTACTGTCACATAATTATAGTTCTCTACCCCAATGTTTAAATAGTGAATTTAGTTGTTGTAAATTGCTTATTGCCACAGGTGTCAAAACTAAAAAGATTATAATGCTAACCCCTTCAGAGAACTACCACCAACATATAAAATACAGAAAAAGATTTTTAATTGTTTGTGGTGGCTTCACTTGAATCCTTATCGCAGCTCTTCTGAATTATAAAATCCGTTTTAAACAGAAGCAAAAGGCCTGATATATCCAAGCTCTAGGACAGCTACGAGGCAATGGAAGGTCATCCTGCTGCAGCAAATTGTAGTACTCCTGCCCATTTAAAGTGTCTTGTAATGCACTTAAGTAACCCAACATTTTGTCCTGATCTGCAGTTGAGGGAGTAACCAGCATATTCTTTTCCTTCAAGGCAGAATGAAATGACATGGAAGTTTTACTGCAGACTTTTATTTACCCCATTATGGTGATTTTGAAGAGGTTTCTTTAGATTCAGTTAGGAGGTCCAAGGCCTGCTTTTAGTGTACGAACTGTACTGCTGAACGGGAGATCAGCACCTCGGCCCCACGCCTGGGTTTCAGCCACACTTCTGGATGTCGCAGTGCCATTTGCATGGCAATATCAAACCAAACTCATATGGCTTGCTTCCTTTTTTTAATTAACTGGGAATGCCAGTGATCCAGTGAAGTTTGTGTTGCTGGATAAAAGGGCTGGTCTGTGAATAGCATTGTATTTGCCAAATGGTTCGCTAGTCATTTCAGTACAAACAAATGGATGGTGTCTGTAAGTCTGCAAACACTGTTGACATTTAGCCTTGTTTATGTTACTTTCCTTTTGCTGCATATTTTTGGCTAGAAAAGATACTGTCTGAATCAACATTGACTTCCTAAGCAGAAGCTAAGGACCCAGTCTTGCATCCCTCATTCTCCATCGAGAATCCTTACGTGACTAAGGATTGCAGAATCAGGTCCTATGTTTATTTGACTTTGAATTTCATTGCTATATTCATGTAATTTAATTTGATTGCATTTTGTTGCATCAGAAATCGGTCAGGTGATAAGTTTGGTGTCACCGTTTTGTTTACTGTTGAAAACTTTTATTTCTTACCATTTTTCATATTGCAGTGTAACATTCCCATTCCATTTATGTTTCTGGAAATTAACCCCTAAAATATCTGATACAGCTATGTGCCGATTCTATTCCCGGTGAAACTGGAGGCATTCAATCCCTCCTAGCACCAGATCTGAAAGGGGGATTGTGTTTGCAAAAGGAGGCCTTGGTATGTGCCTTGATTTCAGACATCAGTGGCCAGCCGCACCAAGGCAAATCCCTAGCACAGAAAGGCTTTTCTTTTCTTTGCAGAGACAAAATAATGATGTAAGCTTAGAGCTGTATGATTTTACTCTTAAGTTTCATCTACCAAACAATATATTCTTATTGTTTTTGTCATATCCAGGTCAAATTTAAATTATAATGTAGGATTAGGCAGAGGCATAGAGATGTTTCCAGGTCTTTCCAAAGTGAGACAATGCTCTGGTTTGTGTTTTGGTTCAGGAATATATATTCTTGTGTCTGAGCTATAGTATTTCCTATAACTACTCATAAACACGAACAATTTAGACATCCTTCTAAGTCAAAACTAAGTGTACGATTAATACCTATTATGGGGCCAATTTTAAACAATTAATTTGACAGCAATTATAATTTTATGTTAGAGGCTTTCAGAAATAAATAACGAAATTCATCTTTGTAATCTAAGGAACTTAAGATATCTTCATGTGGAGATGATCTCGTTATGCACAATATTGAATATCTGGAATTTCTGAGGTTTGGTCCCACCTATCTAGATACCTGTAGTACCACAGATAAATAATTACCTGAGGCTTATTAATTGTTTCAGCGAAGAAAAAAATATATACCTTAAGTGTAAGCATTAATATATGTATACACAATACATCCACAGTATATAACAAACCATCATAATAGTACAAAAATAGAGGTCCTGAATATGTTCTGTTATTTATGTGTTTGGCAAGCTTAGGGAATGGACTTTAGTATGAGTGAAAATTCTCTTAACATTTTTAAGGTTATTTATTGTCATTTCTATTTGAGTTTTTAATGGTCCTGTATTTTGTAATGCTTTAGCAGGAAAAAATACTGTAGTTATCTTTTTTCATATTCTTTAAGCAATATTTCTAGCTTAATATATTGTGCCAGGTTTTCCAATATTAACCAAGAAAGACAGTAAAATTCAATGAATAGCACTCTGACATCCACAATTTAAAACCTGTGATTGAAGTGAAATGTGTAAACTTCTAGTGGGTTATCATGTGCTTTGGAATAGAGTATTGTTGGAAGTAATTAGAAAATATATTAAGGTTTCCTGGTAATGAAGGTATGTAAGTTTTAATAATTGTTGCTTTCTGAATAAGTGTCAAACTATATCTTTAAATGTATATGGAGTTACAAGTTAGGTCACTTCTGAATGGAATGTAAAACAATACTAAAATGCTTCAATAACTTATCTCAGTGTTGCTAATAAAAAAAAAGCTGTTAACCATTAGTGCAGTTTTGAGTCATTTTGTTAATTCATTCAAGAAAACTCTCTGAGAAACCGTTGTACCTTTGGTAGACCAAAGACCGCTCATGCAATCCACAGTTGTTTGATGCTTTGAGAGGCAAACTCTGCAAAGCTACTTGTTGGCCTTGTAAAGGATATTTATTAAAAATGCAGTCTTCTGAGGAAGGAGTGGTTTGTCATTAGAACGATGCCATGTATGGCTAGGCAGGTGTATAAGGGGGGGCATTAGACTTGTTTCCTCTATCACAGAAAATATCTTGGGAATGTGGGACCTGTTTCTTCTCTGTCACTGTTAAAATCCAGCAGAAATTTTTGTGGAGGCCACTGGGTTAAAAATGAGTAATGTGGGATGGATTAAGTGTGTAAGTATTAGTGCCTGGGTGCTTGGCCAGGGTGAGCTACGTATTTGGGTCCAATCCTGCAGCTGGAAATGTAGCCTTAGTGAGTAATGGGTATACAACGTCTATCCCAGCGGAGAAATGCCAGGAGCGTACAGCCCCTGAGCGATCTTTCTTGGTTAATCTTGCCTAGCCTTACATTAAGTCACAGTCTTCAATACTGCGCATAGCACTGAACTCTCCTTTTTGTTTCCCATGGAAAGAACGTGCGGTAAGCGTCCCGAGACTAGCCTCCCTCCTCAGACCCGCGTGCGATTCATCCAAGGTAAAGCAAGCATAGGATAACAAGCAACCAGTCGCATCGGTCCCAGTAGTTTCACTCAGGTCTATGGTAAGTGTTTCCAGGATGGGACCCATAAGAGGTGGCCTGTTGTTCGGTGCGCCACTGAGTACGCAATGGAAGCTGAAGGAAAACATGACTAGGGCTCCCAGTGTCACATCTTCATTAGTGCTGTCAGTTTTGAATAGCATATTGGTACTTTTTATTTATTCCACCAAAACACCATGAGTCAGGACCTGACATTTTAGTGTTCTGTGTCATACTGAGAAAAATCTGTAGTTCAGCAGTAGGACAATTATATTATTTTGGAAGGGCTAGAAATAATACAGCATTTGTGAGACAACTGTAACATTTATCCAGACTCAGTGTGAGATTGTTCTTCCTTTTATTTGGAGAGCACTTCCAAAAAAGTATCAACTAGGAGCAAAGAAAAAAAAAGACAAGAAAAAGTGGCAATTATGAATCCATTTAACCCCCATAGGGTATAATCTCATCTTGTGTAATACCGCTGGCTGTTACATGCCTAAACTTCTATGCAGTGAGCTGTGAATATAGTCCTTATTGTCCTGTGGGCAATATGACTAAGGAAAAAATATCTCTGTAACACAATGAAGCGTTTGTCTAAATGGCGTAACCTAAGGTCCATAACATCAAATCTAAAGTTGTAATTATACAGCTGCAGTCACACCACTCAAGTGAAGGCTGTGTCAGCACTTGTATTATATAAGAAATACTGTTTTCAAGGGTTGATGAGTCATATGCAAAAAACATTTCTCACTGAACAATTGTTCTGGTTGTTCCGAAGCAACGTCTAGGTACAGGCCTTTCCCCAGTAGGACGTGGTCATGTCTTCTGCAATGTGCCATGGCTTAACTCGGCAGTTTATTTTGCTAATGAATGTATCTTTTCCGAGCTAGGAAATTACCTAGAAGGTTTGGGGGTTTGTGCGTTTTTATTATTGTCAAAACATAAACTAGTGGGAAAAAAACCAGGGTGGGTAAGGTCTTCACTAACAAGGATTATAACAGGTGAAACGTGTCTTTCTCAGAAATTATAAAATTAGGATTTTTTTCCCAGTTTGTCATCCCCAATGTTGATTTAAGTTCTGTGATCTGAACACTTCCTTAGAAGACCCGGTCACAATTTTATTTTTTGAGATGCCTTGAAATTGAGCCTTTCAAGCTCACAGTAACTGTTATTGCCATCTGAAGCAGCCGCACATTTGCTGGCAAGGAGCAGACAGGAAAGACAGCAGCACCACAGAGGTGAACTAGGAGCACTATGCATCCCTCCTGCACGAACGTAAAAGGAATACACTTAAGATTGAGACCAAATGCTGGAAACCACAACAATTTTCCTACTACGTGAAATTTCTGGATAGCTATGCTGGAAGTGAGTGACTTCAGCTTCAGATGCCCCTGCCCGGAGCGTTGCCATTTACAAGCAGGTGTTCCTGAAGCCGCCCCCACGTCAGGCATTTGCACCCAAGCCGCCTCGCCCGCCCCATTGTCTGTATAGCGAGACGCAGGCCAGCAAGTTTCTTTAAGCTGATCTCCTCTGATCCGGGGCGTCTGTAGCGCCGTTCCCTGCATAGAACAGCCATTGTTCAGCTCGCAGAGCAACAGTGGGGTAGAAAATAGCATGCCATGCTGGGGATCAGAGAGGGAATTGTTCCTTAATTATCTCTTACTGAAGGAAAAAGCCAAGGCATATCCCGATATGTGCCATGACTCTGGCAGAACACAAGTCTTTTAAATAAGATTTGGGGAGGGGGGCTCACGTTCAGAAGCTGGCAGCCCTCTTCGCTCCTGCAGGTCTACCTGTGATTCGCTCACTGACCATGGGAAAAAATAAGTTTTCCGCTTTGGATTCTCCATTGTGAAATGGAAAATAATAGTACTTATCTCCCTAGTAGGAGTGCTGTGAGGATAAATGAATTAATTAATGTTTGTAAAGCACTTTGAAGATGAAGAACATTATATAAGTCCTCAGTGTATAAACGCTTCCTTCTCTGATACAACTACAGTAAGCTATAAAAATTTATTAATGAAAATAAACACACATTTAAAATATGTGTTGGGTGTGTATATCCCTTCTGTATCCCAGCAGCATTGGTGAGCCTGACTTCCTGAGCAGCGCGGCGAGCCCGGTGCTGAACCCGGTGCTGCCTTCAGCCTCAGCCTCAGCCCTACCTGCGCCAAGCGGCAGGCGCTCGGGGGCTCTCTGCACCTGCAGGAGCTTCGCCATATTTTGGCCGTAATGTCTTTCCACCAAATCCGTGAATTTTGACCTCAGGGCTCTTCGGAGTGCCAGCTGGGTTGAGCCACCGGTTTTTGACCGTCGCTGCAGCACGCCAGCCCCAGCCGTGCTGGGGAGCTGTGCAGCACGGCAGGCGATGGCTCAGCAACGTGTCTGGTGGGGTGCTCGGCCCCCAGCCCACTGCCAGCCTGCGGGTCCTCCTGTCCTGTGCCTGTGCGAGCAGGCCCTTGTCAGGACCGAGGACCTTCCACGCTGCCTGCAACCGTTTGCTCCCTCCTTTTCAGCGTCAGCGTGACGCGCAGCATTTGGTGCCTGCAGTGCTCAGCAGGCCAACGCGTTCCTGCTCGCGCTCGCTGATCTGGTGGCTGAACTGGCTGTTGTGTGGTTTTTAACTGAATGACAGTGACTTCAATTCACTGCTTGTAAGTTGAAATTTTTATTGCCTGCTTTTCCACTGCTAGATTAGTCCTTGCTGCTCTACTTCATATTATTTTTTTCATTCAAGCCAGGAAGCGCGTTTGATCCTGAACAGCTCACATGTATAAGAAGGCAAGTTACGAGGATGCAGGGAAGTTAAAACCAACGCTTCAGCCATATAGAGATGTGCCATTTATCAAGAGAGACATATAAGGAAAGGTTTATGCATTGAAATGAACAGGTTAAAGATGAAATTCAGGATTTCTCGGGGGCTCTCCTCAGTTCACAGCTGCCACATAGATCAGTTTGTGGACCTTAGGAGAAAGGACCACATTAGCCCTAACTGTGTCTCGTTTCACTTGTCCCTTTGCACAGCTAACCCTGTTCCAGTCTGTGCGCTTGGTTTTCTTTTAAATCCTTTCAAATCTTCCTGGTAAACCTGTTGCTGGTTTCGCCTGCCCATTGGAGTGCGGAGGAGTGCAGTGGGCTGCTCCTGCGGGTGCAGGTGCCCGCTGGCACGGGCTGGCGAGCCCCCAGCCCCGCTCCCCGCCGCGGGCAGCTCTCCTTGCTGGGAGTTTGAAGAGGGCAACAGCTTTTGCCCAGCGAAGTCTGCTCCCATGCCATGTTCACCCAGATGCCAAACGCACCAAGACACATCACTGGCACAACCAGACATCCCCAAACTCTGACCGGCACCAACACGCACCCAGCGGTGTGGCTGATTTTTCCATCCCCTAACACAAGAACTATTTAGTAGCAGGAGGGTTTACGGGTGTATTCACTAATCGTTATATAACTGTATGTTGGGGTGAAAAAAAAAAAAAACCAAAACAGAAAAGCTTTCCCAAAGGATAGAGGTGGGAATCCCGTTAACATGACGGCTCCCTCTTTAGTTGCCAAAATGATTGACAGCTGGATAAGGTCAGAAGATGAAAACCAAGCCATGGGGGACAGAGCGGGGAGAGGAGGGGGCCAATCAGTTGAATAAAAAACTGAGTGTCAGTGCTGGGGAAGGAGAAAACCAGCACTCCCACTAGAAAAATCCTCACCCTCTGCTCCCCTACTGTTTGTTTGGGGAAAATGCTGCAGCTTAATCAGAATTATTTACAAGATAATGGTCCATTGTTTGTAGTAAGACAGATGCTGTCTGTGGGAATTTGGTGTTTTATGCTCTATGCATTACAGTGCCATTGCTGTGTACAGATGGGATCACAGTGGTATTGTTGTTATCCACTTTTTGGAAATTTGGAGGATCCTTACCGTGAAAGGAGGAGGATCCTTAAATAGAAAAAGAAAGAGTTTTCTCAGGCCCAGTACTGGGATTTCTCTTAAGGTAGAATTGTGTTCGTACATGTATGGGAGAAGAAGAGAACAAGGTGAAAGCACTTTGCTTGAGACCTATAGCATGAAGGGTCCCTAGGCTGACTTTACTTGGTGGTGGTGGACATGAATTCGACAAATGGATGGATCCTGTGTGTCTTTCCAAAGGCGAGGAGATACGTTCTGGTGGGGTATGTCGGTGCTGCCTCCTTTGATGGTGGCTGGCAGAGTCGGTTGCTTAGAAGGTGGTGTGAGAGGTACACAAACATGTCTGTGCGAGAGTAGAGCTTGCCTGCTGAGTTACGTCCTCTGGTTGTGCAATTGCAACACATGGTGTTCCCTGCCATCCTCCCCATGCTGCAAGTTAAACACTGAGCACTTCTGTTTCATCAGCAAACTTCATCCTGATGATTTTTTGGGTGAAGCTGTAGGAACAGAAAACTACATTTTCACTGGGTTCATACTGGAAAAAAAGAAAAACAAAACCCCAAAGAGAAAAATCTTTATTTATGTAGAAGATCAAGTGCAAGAATTTTTTTTTTAATTCATTTAATCCCAGCAGAAACTCTGTTTCCATAAGCAACCCCTTCTGGCCCAAGTAGAAAGGTCAATGTGGAGGCCTAGAGCCTGGCAAAGGGGACAAGCCCATGATATGCAGGTGGGTGACCCTGTGCCACGTGAGAATCGCTGCATGCAGGAAGAATAGGGAGCTCTGGTGAGGCCAGTGGAGATGGCTGCCTCCGTCGGCATGTCCGTCCCACCGGCTGCCTCCATTTGTATCAGCAGAGCACGGGGAACAGCAGCACCCACAGGTCTTTCCCATGACCCTGGCATGAGAGGACAAGGACCACGCCATGCAGAGCTCTGCAGTGCTGTGTCTCTCTCAGGAGCAAATCCTGCCTTGCCTTTTCTCCCCAAACCACCAAAGCCTGTGAGATGAGAAGTCTTTCCTCAGGTCACTGAGCTTTGGAGCAGGACCTGCAAGCAGGGTGCAGGACAAGGGGTGGAGGGTGTCTGGGTGGGTGTGGGTGTATGTGTGTGTGCGCGCGCACTTCCTCTCTGAAAAATCTGCTTTTAGTGTGCAATAGCTCACGTTACCTCGGCAGAGACCGGTGTGCACCAAAGGCAACCAAGAGACGACAAATCACCAGAAAGGCTCCAGAGGGGATTTTGAGCATCCACGTCTGGTATCCCAAGATCCATTAGCTTTCAGGTAAAACGGAAAACAATTACCATCTTTTTTCTATGCAAGATAATTAAGCTGTCTTTCCATCACTGCAAAATACCTGAGTTTCCCTGGAGAAAGCAGAGGGCCTGGGGATGGGGAGTGAGACAGGCAAGGGCAGGGAATGGCTCATTCGCAGTCTTTGGGGCATCTCATCTCTCTCCCCCTTGAGCTTCCCTATGTCAGATACTGCTCACGTGCTCATTCCAGAAGCAAGGCTGTGCAGATGGAAATGGGTGTCCCAACACCAGCGTGTCCTCCTCCGTGTGGGCTCCCCCAGAAATGGGTGGTGGGAGGAGGAAGCTCCCAAGTCCTCCCTTCCCTCTGGGCTCAGTGTGCTGCCAGGGACGGAGCTGATAGCATCAGATCACATGTGGAAACCACTTTGCCCAAGAAAAGGGATCTCCTCTGGCTTTTGTGAAATGAAGTTTTCCAAGAACATCCTTGAAGGGTTAGATTGGCATGGGGGATTGCCATTCCTGAGTGATTTCCTTTTTCCTGAGTGTTTCCAGTAGGATCTGTACAGGGAGCTGTAAGTTTTTTCCCCCAAGTCAGCATTTATTTGCAAAATTTTAATTTTGTATTTCCTGACATTTAAACTTTTCAGCCTAATGTTCTAATAAGGATTCTGTCCGTCCGTCTAAATAAAGCTTCGTTCTAATGAGGACACCATCCATCTCCCGAGATGGAGCCATAACGACTTCCAGCCTCAGTGTAATTTTAGCTAGGCTCCCTTCCCCACCCTCTTCTCCCCACAGCTCTTTGTTTGGGGTGTAAATTATCTGTTTTGGGACGAAGTTGTGCAGAATTTCATTTTGGGTCAAGTGACTGAGCTATTGTGTGAGCCCCTGCTTTCTCTCTGAAAAAGGGGATTTTGCTCACTCCCAGTTGTATGTTCAGTGCCTGCTTATTTGCAATTTCTGTTCATAAGACTGTGGGTTTTCATGCCAACGATTTTCTGTTTGAGTTATTGGAGTAGGGAGGTTGTGGGAGCATGCCAGTGTCAAAGGTTGTCGCTTGAATGATAATTAATAACATTATCAGACTGATTATGTGTTTAGATGTCCAGAATCAGGAGTGAATTGAACTTGTTAAATTTAATTCCTACCTCCAAATATCTGACTGTTTCCCGTGGCTGGGAGACTGGCATGCTCACCAGTCTTGCATTTGCATAAAGGACAAAACCGGGAATTTGAAAGGGCAACAACTAATGAGAATTGCTGAAATTCTGGGCTTCTGGCGTTCATAGGGCTTCTCCTACGGCACCATCACTCTGCAAGCTTTCGCCAGGGAGAAGAAAGCACAGATCGGGTGTGTGATAATGTTTATAGACCCTGGTTTCATTGTGTCAGCCGCTGACTGAAACGTCGAGTCATTTGAGATTGGAGATTATGTCTTTTAAGGTCCCAAAGAGCCGTTTCACATGTGACCGATTACCTCTGTCAGAGGCAGGAGAGCCGGGTCCCACCTCGGTGGGTGGGATCTGAACTCATGCTTTCAGAGGTCAATAACAGGGTTTTTAGACCTTTGTGCCTCTCGGTCCCTTATAGCCAGACCTTTTCTGTTAAAACTGTTTAAATTACAAACCAGTAATAAAAGGATCATATGTGTTTCCCACTGAACAGGTTCTTTAAGGCTATTATGATAATTAAAAACATATGGTGCCTACACAAGTCAGAGGGAAACCACAGATGTACAAATTAGGTATTATATAAGGTTTTTCTTTTTTGCCCTTTCAAAAACAACAAGCCAAAGAAGTACAAAGAGATAAAGATGGTAATTCTTTGGAGATGGTAGGTAGCATTTTGGATTTTTAATCATGAAATATGTAAACCTCCTTTCTTACACGTAATCAGAGCAAACTCTGTCTAATACACAGGAAGAAAAAACCAGTAGCATAAGACTGCAGTATTTATGGAAGGAATAAGGAAACACTTTGTTTCATGCAAGTTATTGGAGACCAGGAAACCTTTTGCATTTTTTATGATGTTTCCCTGCACAGACACGGAGGATTATATTTATTAAATATTGAATTATATTGAAATTGGATTGATGCAGCCAAAGAAGGACATTTCTTTGTATTCCATTTTTTCTCCTTTTAAAAAAGGGAAATGTACTAATATTGATTGCAGTACAAGTAGTCATTTGTTTTAATTTAAAAATATAGGATTGATTTTGAGAAGGTGATAAATACTGCTAATAAAAAAATTCAAAATGGGGATTTATAATGATTCTCTGTTAAGTCAATGGTTTAGTGAGGCTAACTTATAATAAAAGTAGAGACGTGCTGAACTATCCATAGCTAATGGGTTATTTGCCATTTGCTAGCGCTGCAAACTTCCCTTGGTTTGCTGGGTCCTGCTACAAAAGGTAAAATTTATATCATCTAATGCTCCTCGCTCCTTGTTTTGTCTTTCTTTTCTAAAACTGGGCAGCCAAGGGTCTGCCGGCTGGCTAACGGGCAGTCTCCATACACAGACCTGTAAGAGCTCTTTCATAGAGGGGGGCTGGATCCAGGTGTGGCTGCGCTGGGTCTGAAATTGGAAATTGTGGCTGGTCTCAGCTTCTCCAGTGGTACAGCGCAGCTCCACAGATTTCGGGGTCTGTCAGTCTCTGCACAGGTCTTTCCTTGTGGCACATGGGATGGGCAGGTCTCAGCAGCATCTGAAGTAGCCCCGAAGCCCTGTAACTCGTAGTTGTTACTTTGAGCTCCACGGCTCACGCAGCACCAGCATCTGCCTAGCACCTTGCCGTGCCTCGAGTGGCAGGAGACCCTCCTCTTCCCGCCTGGGGCTGCTCAGGGCTTGATGCCCGCTCTGTCCCTGCAAGGAGTGGGACCGCAGCAAGTCCTGCTGTTGTGTGCCGTGCCGGGGGTGGGCAGACAGCATCCCACCAGCACGGAGCACTGCAGCCTCAGGGATGAAGGGCTCTCCTTCTTACCGCTCCCGCGGCAGCGTGGCACAGAGAGCACTCTGGTACTGTGCTCGTGGTTGGGCTTGCCTCTCTCCTGACCCTCTAAAGGCGATGCTGTTGGCCTGCCAGCCCCAAGCACCGCTCCCTGCCTGTGCCAGCCCCTGCTGCAGTCCGGCTGGTGGGACTCAGCCCGGAGGACACCGTGTCCTGCCCTCGGCAATGCCACCCCTGGGCAGGTAGCCTGCAGCTACAGCAGGGATCTCGCTCCAACACGCAGTGAAGCATTCGGAGGCCTTTTGCTGTGTTTACTTATGGTTTAGCCTGTCTTTTAGCATAAAATAGACAACTTTTTTTTCTTTTTTTCCCCAAAAGAAACTTTTAGAAGAGAAAAAAAAAATCTGGGGAAAGAGGAGAGGGAGGTCTGATGCTAATATTTCAGGTTTGCAGGAGTGGTGGCTGAGAAGGCATTTCTGAAGAGAGGCTTTTCTTTTATTGAGTGAGTGATAGCAAACTCAGTGTTATTTCGCATGTAGGTATTACCATTTTAACTTTTACGGAGGTAAAATAACACCTTGTCACTCAGTGCAAATACCAATCACAAAATGAATTAATTGTAATAACTGTTGTCAACAGAACAAAAGACTTGTTGCTTTCCTAAGCAGATTTCAGTGCCACTGATAACTATATACAGAGGTTCCCATTGGGCTTATTCAGTGTATGTAGTCAGAACATAATTTCATCTGTCTTTCTCTGCACTTTGTTGTAAAAGTCTCAGAAATAGAGTTAAACACCTGTATTTTTTACATATCGCTAAGTATACACTTTTCCAGTGCTTATGATTTTTTTCTCAAAGAATCCCTAAACATTTTTACTAGTTAATTAACACTTTTTCATGGCTAATTTATTGAAGAATTAACAAGCTTGTAACAGACTGCAGAATCTATTTATTTACCTTATGTTGTGATGGACAGTTACTTTCAGAGAAAGTATGGGCAGTTTTTTTGCTACACAAAATATATTTGTGTTTATGTTTCTTCTTTAGCCAGTCATCTTTATCCAAAATGAACAGTGCTATCCCAATAGATGGGTGAAGTTTCCTTTGAAAAGGGGGGAAGAGAGAAAAAATTAGCCAAGGAAAGCAAAATTCTTCATAGTTGTGTTAACCACAAATTTATTCAAGCGAAGTTTGGGGGGGGGGGGGGGGAGAACTAATTAACTAATTTCACAAAGGAGCCTCAGTATAGCAGGAATCAGTGCCAATATGCTATACTCATTTTACATGGCTATTTAGCTTAATAATCAAAAATACTATGGCATATCCTCTATGTTTTACTGCAAATGCTATGTATTTTCTTAAAGAAACATACATTAATATTGCAGCCTGGGATAGTCCTAGAGACCACTGCCAATGGAATAAACACTCATCAGGAACTGACCCATAGAGGGATCAAACGTCCATTTTGCATCCTTATTTAACGGAATATGTATTTTAGATTGCTTCCCCCCTCTTCCCTTTCAAAGTGTACCAACAGTACTCCCTGCCCTCCTTTGGAGCAGAATCACAAACTCAGATAAAATACATGGAAAATTAGTTATCCATGTATCTTCCCCCAGAAAGAAGCCAGAAAGCAGGAAAATATCCCATGTAAAAGTCTGTTTGGGTAAGGCTCCCCAGCCTGTTGCTGGAGTGAAGGGGTGAGAGGCTAACGAAGCACCAGCAGAGCAGCCGTGCATCATTAACTGGGCACCAGGTCCTGCTGCTGTCATCTCTTGCTTGATTAAACCAGGGTGCAGCTCGCTGCTGCAGCACCCTCTTTGCAGGAGAGCAAGAAGGACCTTGGAACCACAGTAAGACCTTGCTGAAACCTTCTCCTTTCTGAGCCTGGGGGGCCTGGAGGGCCGGGAGCCTCGCGGAGCCCCTTTCTGGGCTTTGTAGCAGGTAGTGATATTGCCACGCAGCCTTGACGCAGGGAATTTCTGTGGTTTCCCCTCAAACCCTCTGCTGTTGATAACATTTGGTCTGTCTTTCTTGTTGGCAACCACTGTGTCTTCAGCCACCAGTTGGTCAAACGTTCCTGCTTCTACTGGGAACTTGCTTTTTCCGTGGGTGGCGCTGCTCTGCAGCTGCAATAGAGCATCCTTCTGTCGTAGCACGGGCTCGTGGTGCTGGGGGAAGGACTCACAGCTCTGGAGGGGTGACATATGACTTGGTGTAAGCTCCAGCACATTTGTCTCGCACTCTTCTCTTCTTTTTATTGTTTAAATTAAACAGTCCTGAATGTGCGTAAGTGATTTTTCTCTCATACACTTGCCATGGCAGAGGGGGCTGGAATATCCACGGCAATGCAATTGTGCTGAAGCTTGAGTGGTTTTGTTTTCAGCAGCCTTAGGCCAAGGCTGTGGTTGCTCTTGCGTGGATGCACAGGGACGTGGGAGGGCTTGTGCAAGAAACTCTCCCTGCAGGTTCAGGTGTTCATCAGAAAGAAGCGGCTCTGGGAGGGAGCTGCTCCATGGTGCCTGGAGCTGCTGTGGCCATGGTCCTTGGGCCAGGATGGTGGCTGGTGTGCGGCAGTGGTTTTTGGGGTACCCTGGCTTTGTGCTCAGAGCAGCCTACAGCCAGCGCTGCCTGCGTTCTGCTGCACCTCCGCCATTGCTCCTCCTCTCCAGTTTACAGCTTACCCACAGAAGTAAGGTTTTAGACGGAGGGAACGGCATGAAAAAAGTTGACTAGCATCTTCTCTGTATTCCAATGCTGTGTGGGTGGGGATAGCAGCTCTGCTTGGGATGCAGCAGCCCTCCTTGTACGGACTCATGGGGTGCTTTCAGGAAAGCTCAGTGTTGGAAACCTCAGGTCAGGCTGGGCACAGGTAGCACAAATGGGACAGGAGGACGTGTCCGTTCCCCCCTTGCCAAGCCTGGGAGTGTGTGCTGTGTAAGGGAGGAGGGAGGCAGAGTGCAGTGCTCTTTACCCCACCGCCTGCTGCCCCCCCTCCGCTCACCCATTTATATCCCAGTAAATCTGTTTGAAAGATAGAAAATACTCCCAGCCTCTCATATAACACCATCACTTATGCTGACCGGTGCTTTTTGCTGTTGTAACTTGGCCGTCGCATTCTTTCTCCCCGTTCCTTTGAGGCACATTAATAACTGCATTCCTCCAAAGTTGAAAATTAGGGTGCTTAAGATCAGCTAGCCCCAGCCCCGGCCAGGAGCTTTGCGCAGCAGTGCCTGGCAGTCCCGGTGACTGGCAAGATGGGGACCTGCGGTACGTTTTCTTGTCAGAAGGGCTGACTTTGGAATTGTTTCTCAGCCATCGTTGCTCTGTGTTTTTTTCTGCTCCTCTTTGGGTGATTAACTGCAAAAAGAAGCGTTTCTCGTTCCTGCAAGCCACTCCTCTCCCTGCTTCTTGGCACTAGTTGCTAATCAAAACAGGACTTTGATAGCCAAATGGCATTTGGCTGAGCCAAACACAGAGCTAGACACACAGGCTTCTTGTGATCAAGCGCTTTATTAATGTGAGGTTTAATGCAAGTTCATTCGCAGCGTGTGGATCCAACGGTAAACGTTCAACAATCTAATTCTGTAGCACTATGTTTTATTTAGCATGAAAATATTTCAGGGGATGAAAAAGTAGTACTCTGCTTAGGAGTGATGTTTCGAAGGATTTAAAAAATGTTAATTTTTCGCTCTTTCTAGAGCAAAGGCGTGTTAGCCTGTCATTTTATAAAGGTGCATACTTTTTTTTGTTGTTGTGTTTTATTTTTTAATCAAACCTCTTTCTAAAGTTAAACAAGTGCAGAGTCCTAAACTAGTAAACTTTTACAGTATTTGTATAATTCACATTCAGGTAATACCAGAATATTCCAAGAGACATTTTGGGGAAATTTGTAAAATAAATGTGCTTCCTGGCAGAGACCTTGTACGCCAAGTTTTAGCCTGGGCTGCATTTTTACAGCTGAGTTATAAACCCCTGAAAAACAGGATTTATAATGGAAACGCTGACACAACCTTAACCATAGCAGTGCTATCTGGTGCTGCTATAATATACTGTATGAAGAAATCAGTTCATTAGTTAGTTATAAACAAAGGACAGAGATAGTAAATTACAGTAGGTATTTCAGCAGTTTTCTATATATTTATGACACAAAAATATGCAGCTGCATTTTATTTCTTGAGACAGTATTTAAGGATTTCAGATTTAATACACATTAGTTTGGTTATGCACATCATGCTTTTCGGTCTTGCTGTTCCCTCTTGTAGTTTTATTCATGGTATTTTCTTCTTTCTCTGTTGCTCATTAGAAAAATGTTAAAAATCCATTTTCATCTGATTAATAATAAAGCTGATCACATGTAACCTAATTTTCATTCACTGCTGCCCCTGTCTGTGGAGTCATATACAAAGTGACCTTTGAATCACCACTGGGCCCATAAAGCACAATAAGCACCATTGTCCTGTCAAAAATTGAAGATGTTTTACATCATTACAAAATTTAATGTTCCATCTTTTCAAATGCACTACTTTTCAAAGGCCACATTCCAATTGAAGCTCATTAAAATCAGACTCAAGTTTCCTGTGGTGGGGATGAGAAAGAGTTTCTCATGCATTCGGAGTAATATGAATCACTCTTTTAAAACAGATATGGTTACATATTAGTTTTGAAAGGTACAGTAACTGCTGAGCCTCCACTGTCTGCAACAGTGAGGCTTTTGTACTTATAAATCTAATAACTGCCTCCTGATCCCTTGTACTTCATCCACACTGTATCCTATTTACTTATGAATAAATCAACTTTCTAAATAAAATTGTTGTTCAAAAGTTCAGGGGTTGAATTATAGGAGTCTCTGGCTCAAAGCTTCTATTAAGGTTTTAGCAGACATCTGTAAAACTCTTGTTAAAAAAAATCGCTTTTTCTCGAAACTCCTTCTTGAATACATGAGATTTGGAGGACCAAATTCTTCTCTGGAGCAATCCTTTAAAGTCTGTTGAATTACACAGAGGCTGAATTTGCCTCCAAATCTTATGAAATAGTTTCTCATAGTCTTTTATTTATAAAGCAAATAGAACTTTGATAAACTGATGGCTGAAATGGGCTGTATGTTTGTAAGTATATTATCATGCTCGTACTATGCTGATAGACTTATATTCAGAATAGTGAAAATATTCGGGTATTCAATGTAGCATTGTTAAAAGGCTGGTTGCCTCTCCATCCCACTTTCCTTGTGAGAGGGGCTGGCAAGCTTCACGTAACTCCATTTCCACAAATAAAAACACAAAAAAAAGTAAGTTATTTCAAGCCTTTTAAACGTTAATGTTGCACTACTATATATACACATGACTGAATCTTGTGTGTATTAATGTACATACTGTTACCCTATATATAAAGCAGATGTATACAAATATTATTGCACATTTTGTTTACTATAGCTGTTACATGATCTCACATTATGCAGAAAGAGTTTCATATATCGGTCACGTGAAATATAAACTGTGCTGCAAAACACAGTGCATTAAACATTTTATGAAGAAGATAGATAGACACAAATGTATGGCGAATACTATTTTCAACTGTTGACAGACCCTGAACATGTTTCCTCTAAGTTTATGATCACGAAAATATAGCTATAATTTGCCAGGCGCTGTTGCAAGTGAGACAGAATGAGCAGGAATGTTAGTCTTTTATCAATATTGCATTAAGATACTATTGCATTTCCAATATTCCTAGTATAGCTCATTAACATGGTATATTAGCACTACAGCACGTGATAAAGTCAGGTGCATGCCGTTTTCACATTTTAGTTATAATGTTTTTAATGCTTATGGTGATGTAAAAGAGTACAAACCCAGTCTGAGGTCTGTGGATATCAAGAGCTATATAAAAGGCAACTCTTACATAGATCAAGAATATGGAACACCATATGCTGGTATTCCTGCAGTACACTGATATCCCATTAAGCACTGAGATCTTGCCAGCCACAGTTCCATCATGTTTTTACTATAGTATTGTACAACAGCAGACATTCTCAGTTCTCATCTTCTGAGTTGTATTCTGTGTCGCTGTATGCTGAGATAGCGCTGAACGAAATTCTTCAACTTTCTGCAGTAATAGTAACCTTAACCTCATTTAACACACAACTAGAAGTGGGTTTGGTTGATTCATAAAAATATAAATCATTGGATAAAGATGTTTTGTCTAACCAGTCTGTAATTGCTAGTGCTCTGACCTTCTTCTGGTCAGTTGTATCGTGTTTTCTGCATTGCGTTTTAATCTCAGCCTTTGTGGAGGTTCCTTCATTTGTTATTAATAATAATTGTTAGCATTCATGATTTTATTAAATGGGTATATCAGTAGATTATTCAAAGTAGCAGGTATTTTCATTCTAGCCTATCCCTGCACGTAGATAAAATTAGCTGGTGTATCATCTGCTTCACACAGTTTGCTGTGAATGAAGTTTGGTGCTGGCCAGGTTTCATACCTCCTCCCGCTTTTCAGCCTGACGCGGAGCTGCAACTGCTGGAGGAGGCCCTCTCTCCCCTTTCAGCCGTGGCCTTCTGAAGAAGCACATGAAACCTTTCCTCTTCCCTCTGTAAGGCATAGACTTTCCCATTCTGCCGTTTACAACTCATATGGAAATGAGTAAAGTTTGTGGCCTGCTAAGGGCCGCTTTATGAAGTGCTAAAAGGCTTTAAACCAGGCAGACACCACAGCCAGCCCTGCTGCCGGAGGAGGCGGTGGGCAGGTGGGCATCCCGCTGGCGCTCTAAACTGGGAATGGTCCCTTGTAGCAGAGTAATTTATGGCCTTTTGGGGTGGCTGCACCCATGGGAGCCACGGTTCCTCCAGGGGATGCCAAGCAGAGCCCCTTCTACCAACCGGAGTAGGCTTTTTTGGGTGTGAGCTCTGGGGCAGGTTCTCCCTGGGGTGGTGGGTGCTGGGCAGTGACACTATGTTACCTCCCTCAAGTGGCTGCATCCGCGCCGGTGTGGTACCTGCCTTCCCCGAACACCTCTTCCCTCTGCGTAGAGAATTGCACATCTTTCTGATCATAATTTCTGGTTTTGACCTACAGTAACACCCAACTTCTGGAACTGACCTCAGAAATTGAAGAGCAATAGATTGTATAACATAAAGCTTGAGATACTTTGCTCATTCTGCCTGACAAATGCTAAACTGTGCCTTTCCCACTTCCAGGATCAGTAGCACAGCCTCGGAGAACAAGAGTTGACATTGCAGCGCTTGCTGCAGTTCAGTTCTCAGGTCACGGTCTCAACTGTAGTAATAAGTAACGAGCATCTGTATGTACAAGAGAAAAGGGCCCACTTCTAATTTGTGTGTACTCCAAGGAAGAAACATGAACAAAAAAAGGAAAACCAGATTGCTTTGCTCCTTTAACCCAGCTTGCACTTACTGAATCCATAGCTGGTACTGAAAGTACTTGAAAGGATTAGAGTATGTTATGAGGCATGCTATGGCATAACAGCCGCTGAGCAGGCTGATCCGATACTGTACATCAGCCAGGAGAAGTGGAAAAATACCGACAGCAAAACTCTGAAACCGTCTCTTTCAGGGAGCTTTCCTTAACCATTTCTCTCATGTTCTGAAGAGCCCAGACTCACAGGGAGACTATTCTGTCCTGGGTCTTTAGTCCAGCCCATCTTTACTTTCTTGGTGTTGCTGATTGTCCAGCAGACGTCTCCTGGTGCAGGAAACCAGGAGGTCTGTCTGTTGAACCCAGGTGGCTGCTGCTGATGGACGAGAACTTCCTCCACTTGTGGCAATAGCTTGTGGAATGAGTAGAAGATTGTTCCTTTGAGGAAAAACTTCAGTCAATCCACACTTGTCTATTTAGGACAAGGCATTTAATCTGCATTTTCTGCAAACTTTATGTTTAAGTACTTTATTTGCCCCATTTAATTTTCTTAAGCAAAGTCTATAGACAGATATTTCTCTTAGGGCCAGGTCTTTATTATTTCTCATTTAGAGTGTTCCGCTGCCTACAGTGGGCACCATTAAAAATTCAGCATTTGCCCTCATCAGTAATTACTTTGAATAGGAAGTAGCATGTTACTGTATAGCAGGATACAGTGGTTACAGGACTTAGAGAGTGGGATGGTGCTCGCTATAGCTACTCCTTTAATAACAGTACTTATGCATCTGCCTTAAGTCTATGTTTTCTATCTTGTACTTTTCCATAACAGAGGACGCAAGTGCAGACAGGCAATTTCTTTTGGCTTTAATGGGCTTTTCCCTGGAAAACATAACTCCTTATATTGTGTAAGCTTAGCTGGCAGTAGGTGCATTAACAGGGTCAGTAAAGGTGTTATGTCTGCAGAGTACACATGAATAAAGTTCTGGAATTCTCTAATAGGCAGAAAAGTTTCAGGTGTTATAAGTGGAGATTTATCTTGATAAGCATAAATACATTTCAATAACAACTTACTGAATAAGTGATTTATGTGACAGAAAAACAGTTGGTATGTAAGCAATACGCATGTTTCAGGAGAGGGATAGCTCGCTCTTTCCTCGTCTCATATAAGGATTTTTTTTTTTTTTGCGTCATATGTTGTAGAGGGAAGGAACCTCTCTGCTCCAATGGAGAATATACGTTTCAAATTTAGGATTGTATGTAGTGGTATGGATGGCAGCAGAGTTCAGTAAGCAATGCAAATATAGACGTACTACCTTGAAATCTAATACCAAAATTAAATTTGTAACTAAGGCATAAATCTGAATATTAGTAACTAAGATCCTTAGGGTATGCAGGCAGATTTTTAAACGACAGGTACTGTGCTGTTTGTACACCATACATCTGACCATGTTTCTGCCAGAGAGCAGGAAAGTCTGCTGCTAAATGCTTCAAAGCCTTCCCCATCTCTTCAGAAACCCAGAAAATGCTTGTTGGCTGCTCCTGCCCATCCCGTACACCCAGCTTATTCGTTAGCAGACTAGATCCTCATTATGATGATCTCATTCATTAGCAGACTAAATCATCTGGTGCTTCCAAACTTGTTGTTTCAAAACACCATCTTCAAAGTCCACGCTGCTGAGAGTACTAGGCTGTGTCAGGGCTGCTTGGGACTTGGAAGTTGTTCTGTGAACCAATGTTTTCTAACGAGTGATCTAGATGTGCAGGAGAGACTTGCATAAACAGGGACGGAGAAATCCTGTAGGAATTGCAAATACGGCACCCAATAATGTTAATTTAATGTACCTGATTAGGGGATTGACTGATAGGCTTCAAGGAGAGTTCAAATATGACACAACCGCTAAACTGAGTTTTAAATCTGAGGCAGCTGTGGTAGAATAGAACAGGAGGGGGTACATGTATGCATGTTAAAGGCAGGTGGGAATTATTCTGTAATTTTCAAAGAACATAGCAGACATTTTTTCAGTTGAATTTTCTTTTGTACATTCAATTATGAAGCTCTAAAGTTGTGTAGCAATTAACTGAGGAGCGCTGTCCAGTTAGAAGCTGAGAGAAACAAGGGTTTATTGAATGGCAAAAATGTGACTTTTCAGAGAAAAAAACGGTTCCATGCTTTTTCTCCAAGTATAAGAACATCCAGCTTAAATAGAGTATTCAATTTTTAATGAATTGGGCTCTTAGTGTCCTATGATCTATGGATGAAGAGCTAAAAAATGATAAATGCGTGCACAGAACTGATGGGATTATACATTGCATAGTTCCTTTGGAAGCTATTCTTGTTTGTTTTTTTCAATTTTCTGCTTAGATATATTCTTGATCATGGACATAAGCTGGTAAATGATTTGCAGTACTTTTAATAATTTCCTCAAACATTTTTACCTTTTTAAATGAACTGTATTTTAACTTAAATTGGTATGCCTCTCTCCTACTTGTAGAAGAGTTGGAAGGTTTTAGAATTATCTAATATGGGACAGTATTTAGCAGTCAGTATTTTCTAGCCCAAGAAACATTATATAATAATCTATAATCAAAACCACTAAAAACCTGTTAACTGCTGAAGTCTGTTTCATTCTAACATTACAACTAAAACTCATTTATAAGTAAATGAAAGTCAAGAGGATTAAATTCAATTAAAATTACTTTGAAGTATGGGGGGAAAAATGTTTCACGGTGATATAAATCAACATATTGTTATTGCCTTCTTTTCCTTATCCGTTAAGGGTCTCTAAAGCAAAATGTAGTCTAAATTATACATGGAGAACAAATAGAGAGAAAAGAACGCCATGCACCCACAAGCACAACCCAACTCAAATGAAAGGTTTGGGTGTACTTGTGGATGAATGGTGTGCTTTTCTGTATGCTTTGCAAGCCAGAATTGTGGAAGGTTTCTCCCACTTGCAGCCTCCATACCTTTATTGAGTGCAGTATAAATAGAAAGCCAATTAAAGTACATCTTTGTTGTAAAAAAAAAGAGAGAGACAAACAAAAAAACCAACACCATTTTAGTGTGCATGCATTTTTTACTGAAAGTAGGATCTCAGCAGAGAAATTAACTTTAATAATCTATGGATTACAAGACATATCAAACCTTCAAAGCATTGCAGCGTTAGATCTATTCTCAAAAGGGTTTAAATTACTTTAATAGTTAATAATAAGTGATATGACTCATTTTTCCAAGTAAACCAAGATCGGTTGTCATTTGTTCATCTGGTCTCCAAACCTCTTAATTATGGCAAAGAAATTCCTCAGTACCTATTGAGCACCTCTGGGGTGTGTAATACTAAAATGCACTTAGGGTTTTTCTACTGTTATTTGATGTTTTACTCTTAGGATATAAACCTAACGCAAAGCAGAGAACAATGTTTTCGGTATCTCTCTAGCCCAGCAAACGTCAAGCCTCACTAAAGAAACATACAGCCACCCTACAGCGTAATTCAGTGCACATCTTTTACTGTCAATTGAGCTATTGATCTTAAACACATATGGAGCACTTGGAAATCCACCTCTGTGTGTGTAGAAATGCAATTCATAAACATCCCATTGAAGAAGTTTTTATTGAAAGAGGGCCCAATTCTACGATGTTCCTGGAAAGTCATCGGTGGCCATTAAAAATCAGCAACCGAAAATTTCTCTAACTCCTTGCTTAGCGAAGTTTACTCCCATGAGCAAGATCAGAATCATAGAAAAACAATGTTATTGTTGTTTAAGAAAAGAACTTCACTGTCTGCTTCAAATCATATATTGTTCCCACAGGTTTCAATTACTTCACATAATGAGACGGTGCCAGTTTGTAACAATGGCGTGGCTTTCTGTCTCGATGGCTCTGGTACAATACTTTTAAATGAATTATCAAACTGATCAAAACAAACATTGTTCCTCTCATTACTGTGCTGCAACCTCGCCATTAGCAGAGTTAGCATCCACACATGTAGCTGAGTATCAGGGGACCCCGATGCTCGCTGGGCAAGGTGGTGAACCCCAGCAGGAGCGCGTGGCTGGGTGGTGAACCCCAGCAGCAGCTGTGCAGGGCCGGGGACGCCGCTCCTCTGGCCACCGGGTGAGCCGCTCGGGCTTGGCAGGACGCTCTTCGTCCAGGCGCCCGCATCCATCCTTAGTGCATGGAAACGTGTGAGGATCATACGCTTACTGCTGTTAAGATGTTGTACAAAAGCTTCAAGAAACTTATGGGTAGGAATTAATTTCTAGAAGAGATTTAAAAGAAGTAGAGAAGTTACCCTCATATCTGTCCCCCTCTCATAAGAACCAGTCTATAGAAAACACCATGAAAACTTACAAAACTGAACAGCAACTTTGAACTGTTAAACTGTTTTGCATCACCTCCTCCAAGTCCACCGAAAGTACAGATCATTCAGTCTTAAATTCTAATGTTTGTGCAAGAAACATGGAACGATTATTGGTTGGATGTTATTTCCAATTCATGAGATCTTAGTAGGGAGGCCGGAGAAGTCAGGTAGGAAACAGATTGTTTCTCATCTTGTTCTTTGGCAGCTACTTTTCAGTAAGATTGTGTTTTGTTTTAAAATAATGATCTATGCTTTCTTCTTTAACTCCGGCAGGCTTTTTGCACCTTGCCATGGCTGATACCTTTTAGGTGTGTCCATACCACAGCACCTCTCCATTCAAGGAAAGTCCTTTTGTAAGCACGTTTGGATGCAACTGTGCTGTGCGGCCATGCAGGCAGCATGCGTAGAAACTGCTGCTGCAGACGGGCTGCTTCATGCAGCCGTGCAACATCAGCTGAAAAACGGGGACCCCCCCCAATTACAGCTGTGGATAAATACCAATTGTAAAAAATTGCAATTAGTAGAATTACATTTTTCATTTTCATAGTCATCACAAAGAATTGCTTTTCTATCCCCCACTGAAATAAATCAGAGTTTAACTGCTGAGTACAATGGGATCAGTGCAAGTGCTGATCTCCCACTTGGTAGGACTCTAACATTTATAGATGCGCTGCTAGTAGATCTGAGAACTTTCTAGGATAATGTGAACTTCTGCAGTTTTGCTGTTGCATTCATTTTGCAAGTATTAATTTAGGTTCACTGCACCTTGGAAATAATTTGAATATTTATAAATTTAAGTATTTATTTTCATAGTAAAATTAAAGCACTATTGTCTTACAACTAACCCTACTTGTTCCAACACTCCAAAAACAAAACCGCGAATATGATAACCTTTATTTATAGATGGCAATAAGCATATTTAGCAATTTTATTATTCATGACCCTTGTACTAAATATCATAATCAGAATACAGATGTGTGAGATAATTTCTATATGGAAGTCACTGGAGTAATTCTTGTAAAATAAAAATAGCATTGTATTCAGAGGAATAATATGTCCATATTTAATAAGTGTGTCTTAGTACAAACAAAGAGACCACACAGTGTTTTTTTGAAAAGTCCTACATTAATAACAAGCTTTATGAATAGAAACAAAGCTCTAAAAATGTGATTTTTAGTGTTAACTTTTATTTTCTGTCGCATGCTTATACTCCTCCATATATAGTCCTTAGATTTTATTACAAACAGGAAACGGGCTGCTGTGTGCTTTGTGTGAATGTATAATCAGCAAAAGTGCCATTTGTTGAGCCAGTTGCTCCCAAGAAGTTAAACCCAATCCTTTGTTAATGCCGTCTTTACTGGTGTCTGTACTAAAGATGCAGATTATCAGATAACCATCATATTCAGACTGCGCTCACTAATTGACTGAACAAGAATCGGTCATACTTTATATACCATTCCATAATGGATTTTCATGTTTGTGAACCCTAACTGGCTGTGGAAATGGAAAGCAAATGTCGCATAATCACAAATAACTTTGGGGTTTTGTTGGGTTTTTTAAGCCAAGAGAAAAAATCAACTTTTTTCTTCCCAGTTTGTGACAGGTTCATCATTACAGATAGGTGATGAATGATCGTTTTGTGGTCATATCAGCTGTCGTGCTACTGTTTAGAGAATTTTAAAAATGATTGCTAATATAACATTTTTCAGTTAGATGTTACATGAATAATTGATATAGTAAAGTGACGGCGAAAGGCACAGGTATAATAATTGAAACTTTTTTTTGTCAGAGGTTTTTGAGAATATATGCCACTTATTTAGTATCTGACTATCACCATATTAGTCTGGGTTTCTTTTTACTTGTATATCTGAAGCAGAAGCTCTCATTAAGCATATTGTAAAGAGATCCTTTTATGAAAATGCTATCAAGTATTTATAACTACAGCACTGAAGATCAGAGGAAGATATCGTTTAAAATCTGTGCAACATAAAACTGGTCAGAAATATCAACATCAATCAGTGTCAAAATTAAAACTGACTTGAATTTGTTTTCTTTTAAAATCCTTTTTATTTTTTTTAGTGGGTTATAACAAGCGCATACTCATTTTGACGATCTTATTTGCTGGCCCCACATTGCAATAAATCAGAAATATGCTGGTAATAAAAGGAAAATGTTGAGGCTACCAAAGTAAGAGAAAAAAGCATTCCTAAAAAAAAAGAAGTCAAGCACCCCCCACTAATATACAGAAAATAAGAACCCTTTTCTCACCTGAATGGTCCTGATATGAATATGGAAATAGGGGAATTGTCCATGAGCCTTAAGGTTTGAATTATCAGTCCTAATGCTTTTGGCTTTTTTAGGGGAAAAAAAAAAATTCCACTCTGGATTAAGGGTTATTAAACACTCCCAAGGCTGAGTAGCAGAAGTGCAACCATGTATTACGCAACTGGACACTTCTTCCCATACTGTATATGAAGAGATTATCCCAGATCTCTAGAAGCCAAAAGGGATAACGTATATACTTCTGACATTGGCACTCTTCCAAGTGAAAGTTGTAACAAGCCTAACAAAAAAGAAAAAAAAGAAAGCCAGAACAAAGGGTGAATGGCATATGGTGGTTATTCTACAATATGGTCCTCATCCCTTTTAATACATCTCTGGAAGACATAAGCGAAGCATTGTAATGTTGTTTTCCTAAGAGATGACATGTCTGCATTATACCCTTGGATGAATGACACTTTATTAATAATATTTATTATTATTTTTATTATTATTTATGTATGAGTACTTGTGCTGCGGGGAGTACACGTTCAGGCTATATCCCTGCACAAGGACTTTGCTTTCACTCCAGTTGTGTGGCTGGTTTGTGCTAGCTCTTCTGGGGTGACTGGTCAGCTTAATAGTCTCTCTGGTCACAAAAATTGTTTCTGCGTGGGGAAATTCAGCCTAAGAATCAGTAGTCCAGCTACTCGGGTGACCATGCTGAGATTGTTGTGCCTCATCAGACTGTGATGCTTTTCCTCCAAAAGGACAGGAGCAAGCCTAAACAGACCTTCAGCTTATAACTTTAGTTACTGCCTGACCTGGGTCCTCACCCAGATCAGGCAGAACATCTTTAACCCTATCTTTTCATCTATTTAGCATGAATGTTACTGATTCAGTGTTAGTGGTCATCATTGACAGTTGGACATTGTTGCTCATCACAGGGATTTTTTTTTTTTTTTAAATAATGTGACCAAAGCACGGAAGCAGAAAGATAGCTAGGACAACTGCAGAGCATCATTTCCCTGCTATCCTCCTTTGTTTCATGGTAGTTTTGTCCATTTTGGTGGGATGTGCTATCCCATGGCCAGGAGCCGGACCAGCAGCCATATAGATGTGCTGCCCGTTCAAGCAGCCTCAGTGCTCCGGGTCCCAGCGCTGTGCAAATGCCCATGTGCATCATCTTCCTCCCGCTGGCATTTTCTGGATGAGAACATAGAAGCCCTAAATATAGATTTATTGTGTCAGAGCCCTCAGATGAGTAGATACTTGGAAAGAACACCCCTATCTCACTGTTGCTAGCTGCTCAGATATTAAAAATAACTGAATCCTCTCAAATAAAAGAATATTGGGGAAGAGTCTTCAGATATTCTCATCACGGGATACCAGATCATATTTTGTATCTAATCCTCCCGACTTCAGTAAAAAAAGTATACAGAGAGTATAACAAAGTAAGTATGTTGACAGTGTCTTAGTTAAAACAAGATCCCAGGAAACGAGTGCGATAATGAGCAATTGGCTAAAAACTCCAACATATTGTACCAGGGCCTGAGAAATAATGTAAAAGCAAACCCCTTTGTTCATATAATCACTGGTTGCAGACTCTGCTGACTGCTTATTAATAGTCTGCATGACACTGGAATTGTTTGACCAAAAGACAAGGCTACGATTCCTTAGCCATTACTCCTCAGCCCACCTCTGGAGGGGGGTAAGGAAGGTTTTGAAGCTGTTGCACTGCTCTGATACTGGCCAGCTCTTTGTACACTGAAATTCTTGAAAAATAAACCCTTTCCTACTGACACACTTGTAAACAAATTATTTCTTTTTTAGACATCTGTACTGTTGCTATATAGTGATGCTATTGAAAATTTCCAAAAGACAGCCCAAATCTTTGTTTTACTGTTTTTGTAATAGAAATTATGTGACTTTTGAAGCTCTTCCACTGAGACTCAGTTTGAGAAACCACAAAGCTAGGGATTTGATAATGTATTTAGAGTATGTTGACTTTATTTTTCCTAAATCTGGCTAAATAACTAAAAATATCATAATTAATGCAGGAGCCTATGACTGTCTTTTCTTTCTTCTCTTCCAAAGGAGCTCCAAATTCACAGGATTCACTCTGAAATACAGATAAAGTCAAGAAAGTTTTGAAATTTCCATTAGGTTCACAAAAACTTGCTACATCTTGTAAATCATGGAAAATTGCAGCACCTTTGAATTACAGCTGTTTGTTGGAGAAAAAAAAAGGAAAGGAAAGACAAAGGATGATAAAAAGAATTCTGAGTCTCACTCCAAGTATGTAGTTTCCCTCATATTTTTTCCATTTGAATATAAAACTCTTTCTCTACATTAACTTATTAGGATCTTTCCTTGGGACTGTACCTCAAATGAGTCAGATGTTCTGCTTCAGATTAAGTTAACTAATTATATTACCTTTTTATCTTTGCCTTCAGGTAACTTCTCATACTTCTAGCTCATGTAAAGGGTGGTAAAACCTTTTATAGTAGTATAATTTATTTGGAGCCAGCTACTAAAGGGCATAGCAGCACCTGAAAGAGAACTAAAGCCAAAATGTTATTAAAAATTAAAATCTCACAGGGAACTGTTTTTCCTCTTGATGAGCATGCTTGAGAATCCAGGTGGGAAGAATGGACCTAGGCCCATGTAGTAGCCAGTACTACATCATTTCCAACATTTATGGCTGAAAAAGTAAAAATACAGGTTATTCTTCATACATTTTTCTTTTACATTGATTTATCAATTTTTTTCTTTTTTTGTAAGTATGTGTGCATGTGGTGGATCATGGCTGCATGGCCACTGTGGATTCTTATACGCTATTTCCCCTTTCCCAGAGTAGGCGCATCACTTGTCCTTAGGCACCTAGAGGAGCCTGAGTGTGTTGTGTCTTTTTACCTGTTTATGTGTCAGTAGCAGAGGGAAAGCACTGTCACAGGCCATTTCAGAGCACCCAACTTCAGCTGCTGTTTTGAAACCGGCAGTGGGTCCACAGGTCTGCATTGCTTCACTTTCTTGACAGTGAAGCATGGGCTCCAATGCTTTCATTTTGACGAGTAGCGCTTCTCAGTCCCCCAGCATTGGGGCTCTGCCATTGCCACTGAGGCTGGTGGAGGCAGTGTCTGGGCACTCAGCAACAAGCCCTGGTCCTTGAACTGCTTGTGCTGCTCTCAAAGACGGGTTTTTTTTTGCTCCTGGTTCATTTACATAAAGGTCAGGATTTTGAATTGGAAATTTTCTGACTTTTAAACTTTTGAACTGGCTAGAGAGAGTTCTTACGACAGTTGCGATCCCCACTTAGAAAGGAGATCCTATGTTAACAATAAGCTATTTTTCAGTTATTTTTCGTATTCGTTTTTTTTTCCTGCGTGCATTTCGCTGTGGCTGCGGCAGGTCCATGATCTGCACCTTCCTGATTGTACAGAGAAGGGTGTGTAGGATTTGCAAGCCTTAGTCTCTCTTATTCTATATCTTTAAATGCAAAACCTGGAGGCCACTCAGTCGTTATCTTTAGAGTGTTTATTCAATACCCTCTTAAAAAATCAGCAATTTGATACTGAGGCAGTTTTAGAACTAAAGCTAAGGAATGATCTACAGGAGTGCTACGAACCCAGGCCATCAAACATTATCAAAGATATTCATAACCTCTGAAACTGAGGCTCTGATCTTTCTTACGACTTTTGGCGACTATGCCTTCAAAGATAAACAAACACGCATTGCTCGGGCTGGGACGGGGACGAAGTGCCTTACCTCACAGAATCAGGTCATATGGTAGCTGTCTGCGTCTTTCATTATAAAGAGCTTTTTTTTTTCCTTTAACGTCTATCCCATGCTTAAAATACCACTGGGATTAAAAATTAGAAGTTGCTGTCCCATAATAGACCAAATTGACCTCTATATTTCAGCGGTGCTGCTAGGATTGGCGTGCAAATGACATTGTTAGATCTCAGCGCAATTCTGAAGCCTGCATTTTGCATTAGCGTGCTACTCTACCTGACCCTCAACTATTTACACTAAAATACACGGTGTTTTTAAGCAAGTGCCACACTGCCTCCATCCTCCTTGTAAAGTTTCCCCTCCTTCATGTGTATATGATACTTATGCAAATGCTAATGAAAAGCTGGACTCTGTTTCTGGCTTCTGGTGAAGATAAGGGCTTTGCCTGGAGTGCTTGCTTTCTCAAACTTAGTCCAACAGAGAACGCTTTTGGAGCAATGGTGTTCCAGGTCCATAGGGACATCTGGGTTCGCAAGGGCCCACCTCCTTGGTCTGGCAGCACGTTGCTGTTGCCAACAAAATACTGGGTTTCTGAGAGCATCTCGGTAGCGTTTGCCAATAGGAAGGCTCCAGCAGGGAAGGCTCCCTCCAGTAGCTGTCAGGTCCCTACCTAGCTGAAAAGGAGAGAGTTTTGCAGCCATGCCTTCCCCGAGCCCTCGCCAAAATAAGCCCTGTGGAGGCCCAGAGAGATCCTCAGAGGCACCATCGCTCAATGTCATCTCTTCTGCTTCTCCCCATGTTTCACACTCCTACTAAGAGAGTTTCCAAACAGTTAATTCCCTGCCTCTCTCCATGCCTTGCAGCACTTCACAATGCTATTGTCATCCTAGAAGGCAAGAACACAGAAGTAGGAGTTTCCTCTTTTTTTGTAGCATCTTTATTTTATTCCCTCTGTGGTCCATTTTAACTCCCTCCTTCCCAGCCAGTCATTGCTCTCTGCAGGGGAGCGGCAGAGCTCCGGCACCAGTGCCCCTCCTGCCCATGCTTCTTTGCCCATCACAGAGATTGCATCTTTCTTCTAATTCATGAGAAAAAACCCTTCTCTCGTGATCTCCGGGTTTTCCCTTACAAGCAGAGAAAGAGTCAGTGGGCTGAGGTGGGCTGGAGGAGAAGACTCCAATCTGCACCTATGGAGTCAGAGCGGACGATACCCCTTCCCTAGGTCAAAGGGGCTTTCTGAGGATAACTGTATTTTGGATGTAAAGATGCCTGTGTGTAGCATGAAGAACCATGAAAGAACCACAGGTAGCTCCAAAGGCAACGTGTTAAGATACTTTTCCTGGTGATCCCTCTTAAAAAAAAGAAGAAACACAAACCTTTTCTGTGCTCCAAAATGCTGTTTCACTAACTCTGAGCGTCAAAAGGATTTTATTCTTAGCCTTCTGTTTCGATCAGTTAATTCCCACCAGGGCTGAGGTAAAAATTGTCTGTGGGACACACTGTTCTTTCTTCTTATACACCTAATGTTGCTGTGCTATTTTGGGCTACCATTTAAATAAAAGCCAATTTGACTAAAGAGCAAATATATTCTGTCGAATGACGGCAAAAGGGCAGAGCTTGGGAAAAAGAAACAAGAAAATGCAAGGCATTCATTTTTCCTTTGTACTTTTTAATAAAAGAAATTCTCTTGCAGCTTAAAGTGACACATTAAAAGATGTATGTATCGTGGCTTTTAAAAACACAATTAGATAACACCTTGTCAAATACTTATATTCTTTGTTGACAGCCTTGAGTACAATCACAATAACAGCACAGCTATTTCAGCATGTTTCTTATTCAGTTGCCATTGGCAGAGTCAGCCATTTTATAAAAATGTTACTGTTTATCACTTTAATCATCAATCTACATCTAGTCAAAACAATAAGTCAGAAGGAGTAGTAAATTATACTTGTGCAGCCCTGATGAGTTTGAACTGTTTTGCTGAAATTAACTGCAATAATTATCTATTTTTCTAAAGCTGTTAAGAAGTTCTGCGTAAAAAAAAAATTGGATCAATGAGGACTTGGCTTTTGCCTGTTTTATAAAAAAAACTTTTTAGTAGGCTGAGAAAAATTCAACACTGAGTCTTGGTTTTTCTAAAGGTGAAAGAAAAAACATGGGGTTTGCTCTCTTTTTCTGGAATAAAGATGCCCAGACGGAGTGGTCAGTGGCCCAGCCCCTGGTCCCTGCCCCTCATGCTGCCTCGGGGCGGGTGCAGCTGGCAGGGCCGGGGGCTCGGGCTGCTCTGCAGGGGCTGCCAGCTCTCTGCAGAGGGGCTGCTGGCGAAGGCGTGGGGGTCAGCAGAGCAGCAGACACCTGAGTGGATGGATGCTTAATCTGTTCCAGGGGCACTACTTGTCCTGCGGTCACTTTGGTTATAATATTGATGTTAATTAACAGTACCGATAAATGCTGAGCTCTTCCATGGAGTCTATTGTCTATAGACGTAAAGCGCGTCACCAAAAAATAACAAAGCTCTCAGGGTTCCCGTTTTACAGGTGCGGGAAAGGAGGCCCATCCATCTGACCGCGCTGGCTGCAGACAGGCGGTGGCAGGGGCTGGGCACGCCTCTTGGGTTTGCCCCGTTGGGGGATGATGCTGCGGCCACGCGTGCAGCCAGCGTTAGCAGCCGGGCGACACCTCCCTGGAGGTGCCCAAGGCGTGCAGTGCCCTCCCCACCCTTCCTGCAGACAGGCCTTGCATTATCTCTAATCAGTTCAACACAGATCCCTCACATCCATGGTCGGCCATCCAGCCCATTTTGATGACTAATGAGGAAGTTACATGGCCGGCCATCCTAAGCAGGTTCCACCTGTACCCTGACCACCTGCCTGTTTTTGCCAGGACACCTCTGATGGCCAAGGCTACCTCCAGTTATTCCCTGTGGCTCCCTGTTTTGGCACAGGGCAGGGCTAAAGGGTTCCCTCCCTCGGCAGAAGGTTCCCCTGCCCCAGGGGTGTGGGGCTGTTGTGACAGCGACCACAGTGTTGAGTGTCACTTCCCTCTCATGAAAGCCTTTGCATTTTTTTTTTCTTGTGGTTCTTGTCTTTTATTTCTTGCTTTTTATCAGTTTGAAATATTTTATTTCCCTCTTTTTGGAACGACGTAATTATCTCTTCTTTTAGCTGGATCCCAGCTTCTTAGGAATAATGTCATGAATCCTGTGAATGCATTTTATATGTATGTCATGCGTGTGTGTGATCAGTCGTTTTTTTAGACTTATATACCATAGACTATCAATATTACATTTGCTGCTCCAACCAAGAGGCTTTAATAATACAGATCTAACTTTTTACTCTTTTACAAGACAAGGCAGCAAATTTAGATTCCTTTAATCACATGAAAAATGATGGATATAACTAGGGGATTGAATTTTGGAAACAATGCTAGGACAAAAGAGTTCCTGATGGGATTCTATAAATATTAACAAAGAATATTTGTCTTATCTTTTGCTAGCAACCATTAAGTATTTAACCCTATTCATGGAACATTTTCTATGTTAAGAAAGCTTTAGCTTTTGTCTCCCCAAAAGGCTGTCTGTCTGTCTGCTTCTCTAATATAATATTTCTAGTGCTTTGCCATCAAACTTTGATTGCGTTAATTTGATTCATTTAATTTAATGAAAATATATAGTGATTTACTAAGCAGTTATTTAAAACAATATTTATACAGATCTTTATGAATTTCTTCTAATTACTTTACTAAAACCCCTGTAATACATGAGAAACCAAAATGTATGAAAACCACAGTCAAAACCAATATATTAACGTAACTTGTTCCTTGTGAGGGGAGCACTGCAGACATGTTTTGGAGCCTGAAGGAAAAACAATAATGAAGTAGCCAGCTTGAGGCATATCACCAACTTTGCATAGGTGCAAAAATTTCTGGCTCTTGACAAAAGTTTATTTGCAGTTATTTGCACCCTGGATTGCTTTTTCTGCCTGGTGTGTAAACAGTAAATGCCTCTTCCTTTTTTTACTTGTGTGGGCTTTCCTTGCTTTATTGCCAGCCCAGGTTTCTGTTGTTATTACCCTTAGAAGCCCTACACCTGCCCTTGGGGTGGCGTGGCCGAGGTAAAGGTCCAGCTCCAGCTGGGCTGTATCCCTGGGTGCTCCCTGGGGAGGGCAGCTCTCCCTACGTGAGCCGAGCAATGGCATTGGAGGGGGCAGCAGCCACCCCATCCCCAGCTCCAGCACAGCTTAATTTCCCCCAGCTGGCATCATCGGCCCGCTGGGAATGTAACCAGACGGAGCTCATCAGCGTACAGCAGCACCCAGTTGCTCTCCAGGCACGCTGTCTCCATGCGGAGCTGCCGAGGATGGGCATGCGTAGGCTCCGCACATGCCATGTGAGTACTGCCGTACACAGGGACCATCCCCGGGGCTGTATTTAGGGTGCTTTTATAATGCACTCTGCTACAGCAAGCATCAGGATCCAATCTGTGGTGGAGAGAGTGAAAAGTAAATACATTTTGTTAGTGGACATGTTTTTGTGCTGTATGATTCTAAAAAGAAAACTGAGTTTAATTAAGGACAGTTATTTAAAAGCAAACTGTTAATACTTTTAGACTAAAGCTGAAAGATTTGTTAAATTCCTCTTGTGATTGACTGGAGAGCAGAAGGAGCTCTCCCCACCATTCCTGGGTCACAGCTAGGAATGGGGAGGAATCTTTCTTTTGCCTCAGCAAGCTGTGGGAGCTACTTCAATAGCCAAAAATAATTTTGAGTATAACACATCTGCATACAACAGAATAATTCTCATTTCTCTGCTGACCCCCCTCTCTTCAGCTCAGGAAAAGAGAGAACTCATTTAGTTCCTTAAACGTAGGTGTTGTAATCATTAATAAGGAAAGTGCCAATAAAAAAAATCTGGTGATACTATAATGGGGGAGATAAAACACTGCAAAGAATAATTAGATGCTAGCATCAAAATACTGCATGAAACAAAAACAGTAGGGTGTTTCAGAGAATCAACATTTAAAGCATTTTTTTAATTTTATCTTTACCTGCACTCCTTAATCTTTTATTTTGTCTTTTGATTTTCCTGCTATGTACCGTGTTCTTCTTCTGTTTTATTTTCATTTGACTTCATTTTATTATACCTCCCTCCAGCTTCTCCCACCCCTAAGATTTTTTTGTACTTTCAGCTCTTCCTTTGTTAATGTTGAATGCAAATGTAAGCCTGTTGACAGATTTTCAGGAGTCAGGAAAGAGTCTTAAATCCTAAATAGCTAGGATCACAAAGCTGAGTGGTGGGGTATGGGTCAAAGAAATTGGAGCCCATCTCAGCTCACTGCGTGGGATATGGAAGTCCCAACAAGGTGTGGGCATCTCTTTGATCTATACTGGGAATAGTCATTGGGGGCAGAACCAGAGCTGCCCTTCAGGTGTGTTTGGGAGGAGACTGTGCACACAGCAAGCCATAGCCGTTCCCAATCCTACATGGACGTGAGAGTCGCTGCCGTCTTAGAGGTTAAGCTTCAGCAAAGGAAAGGATGGGAAGAAATCAATGTTGGCCTCTCCAAATTCAGATGGGTTTAGGGGCTGGTCGCTTCTCCCTTTTGGGTAGTTGTAAGTTTCTAGGGATTCTCTGTGGAATGTGAATGTGGGAAGGCAAGTTTTCAGAGCAGAATGACTAAGCGTTGTCCCTCCTCCTCAGGCTGGTGAAATACTGGAGGCGATATTTTGGCAGGGTATAGAGGAAAGGTGTACACGCGATGCTCTGTGGTGTCCTGACCAAACACTGATGATTACATATTGGAGTTAGAGCAGACTATCCTAGAACAAAGACAGGAGGCAAGTAGTTATGCAAACTGTATGCAGCTGCTGCAAAACATACCCCTGGAGGGGAGGCAAATGGGCTTACAGGTAGCAGTGGAAGCAGGGCTCACATGGAGGTACTAGTACTACAGACCCTCCCCACTTTTGAGCCTCAAAATATCTATGCTGCTAGACTTGTGCTAGACTGACCGGCCTCTTACACCATGTCTTCATTCAGTGACAGTCGCTAGCTAAAAGTATTTCTGTTATAAAATGGGAGTGGATGAAGAGAGATTTAAGAGGGACAATATTCTGAGTTTCTAGTGTTTGGTCAACCCAGCTCCAAGTGCTCACCAGGCAGTTAAAAAAGGATCTGTTGCTACAGAATGAATGTGGACGTACATATTTTTATCCTGTTGAAGGAGAGGCATTCTGGGTGTTGTGTGCTGGCTCTAGTGCTGAAAATAAAACTCACAGAATAGGGCATAGTACTAATTAGAAACTTTGAATGGAAAAAGATCATCAAATATAGAAACCTCCTGAATATGCTTCTCTACATGCTGAATATCTTGAAACAGAAAGTGGAGAATTTTGTCTTTATGAGGCTCACATTTTTACTGTGCAGTAGATAAGAACTAGGCTTTCAAATAAATTAGAGTACTCTTTTTTTATATGCAAAATGTGCACTTTTTTTTTTTAAACTTCTGCAGTGGTCACCCTTAACAAGTCTCCAGTTTTTCCACTGGTTCCTTGGGTATTGCTCTTATCGTTCACTACTTATATTACAATAGTAGTTAAGTCGTTATGTAACAGCATCGATCATCTGGGAGTGCACGTAATTAGATGGATGGGAAGCACAGTGCTGCCACTTGACAAAAAGGCACGGTTTTGTCTTGCCCTACATGAAGGTACCTCCCATCACCCCGGCATACATTGTGACCATGGGCTGATACTATATGATTTTCCTCACCTGAGGCTGATTCATTTTATCTCAGATCGAGATTGAATGGGTCTCCATTTTATCCAAGGAGACATGCTGGCAGAAGGCTTTGGCCCTATGCTATCTGATTGAGGTGTGTGGAGGAAGCCTGCTGGAGGAGACCTGACTTGATGGGCAGGGGTTTCTGGAAAGAGGAGGGGTGTGCTTCATCATAGAGAAATGAAATCTGTGAGGAAGGGTCTGTTCTTGGGTTGTAGTGGTCATCTATTAAACAAGGGTGCTGCCGTTTGATTGTATGCTATAATGCATGGGACTCAGTGGCATGTAAGCCAGAAAAAATACATTTGGAGAATTGTCATTGTGGGGAATACATTTTATTGTCTTTTGGGGTCTGGCTGGATAACGGGGTAAACCATCTTGCGGAAGAGTGATAGGCCACCTATAGTCAAAGGCCAGTCAGCAACAGAAAATGCCAGGGATGGATTGAGAGACCCTGAGCTTTGAAATGACAGAGATTTCTGCAGAAATGCAGATCTAGCCTTTTCCTTCTTTGCAATACAGTCTCTAGCTAGGGTAAAAGATTGTGGTGTCCTGTTACATGTTGCAGAATGGAAACCTGTATTTGTGATCTGGTTATTTACACACACGCTCATAAGTACATGCATGAGTAAAACTTGTGGTCTTCATTTGCTCCCGTTCCAGGGACTGTGTTATCTTTCCATCTCCAGTCATCCCATAGATGTTTTGTGCACCTACCACAGTGTGAGCATTTAGATCTTGCAAAGAGAGGTGAGGGAGGTGGAGAGGGGTGGTGTGGATGGGAGGTAACCAGCAGAGCTCGGATTCAGGGGTGAACCCGGTGGAGGCGATGTGCTGAACTCCCCTGATCTGGCATGGGTCAGGGCTGAAGTTCTTGAAGTCGTGACAGGAGCTGAATATCCCCAAACTCTTACTGCTGAATTAAATAGAGTATCTAAATCATACCATCTAGAACCTATGTCTGTCTGTAAGTAATAAACTTAAAAATTAAGATGGGGAATTCATTATACTAAAGCTATCACCTATTTCCTGTACTCCATTTTTTCTGGTGACTGATCTTTTCTCCTGTTATCATCATGCTTGCTACATCTCTGCTGCATGCCAAATAGAGATCAGTGACTTTATTTTTAAATGTGAGCTCCCTATCCGAGCCTGGATTTATTATCCCTGTACAAAAATCACAGTGATAACTTCTAGGGAATCGGAACAAGCTTTTAACCCCCTTGCAGAGCTATCTGACTCAGTTGCTAGATGTTCCAAAGTGCCAAGCATCTACCACCACGTTAAATTATTACAGTTCCAGAGCATCAGGAAATGCTGATTTGTTTAACGTTGTTTCTGGAAGTAGTTGCCTTTTGGATTATTGCTAGGGAAGTGAAGCACTTATGCTACAGTGCAAACTTCTGCTGAGGAGCCTCTGCATGCTTCAGATTAGAGATTTAATGTAGGACCACCAGTTCAGTCAATCTGCAGCCAGAATGTATTATCTACTGCATAAATCACAGTAAAATGTGATTTTCACATTTTCAGTGAGGGCTTATTTTCATTCCAGGCTTTAGACTGTGTACCGTAGATCTTAGGGATGAACGTGGCATAATAGGTAAAAGGCCAGAGCAAATGCAAGAGCCCTTTGAAATTCCCCGTCCAGCTGCGGCAGAGCTCCTGCGCCGCAGGAAAGAGGGAGGCAGCTGCAGGTGGCAACCGCAGCTCTGTGCAGCATGCCCTCGCTATACCTAGTCCTTCAGGTAAAACATCGTGTAAATCTGGTGCTGGATTTTCCGTTGAGCTCTGTCTAGTGCTACCTACTAACTGCTTGTGGCATGGTTTGCTCCATGGTGTAGTGCAAGTCCAAGGTGGGAGTGGGGACAGCTGGCAGAGGGCTGGCTGCCTCACCTGCCGGAGGATGAGAGATGCCTGTTATACTCACAGCACAGAGAGGTTCAAAAAAGGTACATTGCAGTTATTTCACATCTTTCAAAATGGACAGTTTGTGTTTTATGTGTACCCACCCATTTCTAAAGCATATGCTGTGGTCCTTTATTTTTCCTCCGTTCTTCCCTTTGGGGTTTGTTTTGAAATTGCACTAAATTGGCGTTGGTACAATTTTCCTTTCAGTTATATTGAAAACAGCATTTTATCAATGTCAGCTGATTTCTTTTTTAATTGAGCTAAAGTTCACAGAGTATGACAGGGACGTTACCGGGTAGTATATATTTCATGTTATAATTTAAATTCTGAACTCTTTGCAATGAAGCACAATTGTCATCTGTTACGCTACATGTGAAACGAAGGATGCTGTCAGCCTTCTAAACAGTAAATAACAATCCATATCCCTCCACCCCTACATTTACCCCTATGGACGTCACGAGAAGTCTGCAGAAACATTTGTGCCTGACCCGTTTTCCATTAAAGGGAAGGAGTGGGGTAGGTGGCTTGGTTGGGGCGAGGCATTTCCAGCACGGCTACTCATCCTCTCGGGGCTCTCTGCAGTCCTGATGAATAACAGGTGCAGAGTAAATCCACCGCAAAGCCACTTAACATGTAGGAACCCCATTGCAAATTTCAGGCTCGTAAAACATCAGCTAAGGGGCTTACCTGGATGTCACCCTGCCTGTCTGTTCACCTCACAGGCAGTTTTTGCATTTATTTATTTTAATCAGTCACCTGATTCTGGGTGCCTTTGGGGCCTAAGGGAAAAATAAGGAAACAAAATATTTCTATAACACGCTTTATCATGCAAATTTTGCCTCCAATTTTCTGTACCGCACTACTTCTGCAAGCATCTGCCCTGGTGGAAGCCCTGCTATAAGCTCCGGAGGCAGCTGACAGCGTGCATTTAAGGGACTTCCCCCAGCCTCTCCCCCCACCAGACTGCTATTAACTCGGTTAAAATGTATATGACCATAGAATAAGCATGGAGCATGGATGAGTAGGAGAGAGGGAGGACCTCAGGGCCAGGCAGTTTACAAACAGGCATCACAGCCACGCTGTCCTTTGCCCCCTCTTACATTTCTTATTACAGTACATTAAAACCCTTTGCTCTGTCAAATTGACAAAGGCAGCTATAAAAGGGGTCCTTTCTAATACACAGTAATATAAACTATGTTTGTACACTTACCACATAATCCCTAATTACTTCTATACTTTTATGTGTGGAGAGCTTTGACGCTTGCATTGCTGGATACTTAGTGAATGAAATAAAAATCAGAAATTATTTCTATATAAGTATGGGGTAGTATGTGGTATGTGGATTAGCTTCTAGGCTGGCGACACAGTTCACATTTCAGAATAAATATACTAAGTGTCATTGATCCACTAAGTGTCAAATAAAAAACTATGACACCAACAAAACTCTCATATGACCCTGACATTCCTCCAGTACTTAAAGCAATTACCCTACTATTTAATAACAATGTTTATAAAATTGCTTTTTGATTGGCTATCATCTATGTCATACCTATGTCAATAATTCCCAGTGAATGCCTGCATGTGACCTTTAACCTTGCTTTACAAATAATTTCCATTTCATAATAGCAAGAAGACTCTTTTGGCAGTTGGTAATGGAGTCCTCTCATGAAGACTGCGTCACTTGCTTTTTGGTTTTGCTGCATGGTAGAGGGCACAGCTTCCCCTCCTCCCCAAAGGGCTGCACAGCTGACTCCACCTGAGCCCACACGGGACTCCCTGAAATGCAAAAAAGATTGAGCTTGTAATCTTTTTTTCAGGAGATATCTCTGTCTGATAACCAATGCCGTGACACACAAACTGCCTGAAGTTTTTCACAGTTTCACTGTTACCCTTGAGCACATTAGGTTATCACAACTTGGGCATTGTATTTTTCTGGTGTTTTCCCTTCCCCTCTGTATTTCTGCTTTTTAAAGAAGAGATGGATCTAAATGATTCTATGATATAGACAGCGTTAAAGATGTGGTGACATGGAGATGGTAATGAAGTGTCCATACTGTCTGGACCTGTGATGTTTGCCCAACAGTAATATCCCAACAGAGCTTAAAAGTTCTCAAGGTATATTTTGGAGATTGTTTATTCACCTGACTTTGTTGGAGTGATTTCGTTATCAGAAACAATATCCACCATATACAACACAGTTGATACGCTGCACCCGTCTCTGATTCTTGGTCCCTGAACAGATATATGGTCAAGGACAGTTGTGTGAAAAAATTTTGAAGTGTCCATTAGCAGTTCTGCTCCTCAGGTTGGTTGTAGATGCCTGCTAGAAGTCATTTTCCCAAACACCATAAAATCAAGATAGCACCACATGTGATCCCGTTCCCATGGTTTGTTTCCCTAAAGCCATAGAAAACTGCACGCAATTCTTTGCACAATTCTTAGAAAGTACCTGGGCGTCTCTTTTCTGCGTAGGAAAACTTAAGAGTAACCGTTTCTAAAATGCATGTTTCAGAGAAATACATCTGTGTTAACAGTGCGCATACATCACAGCCTGATCATGACTTGACCACATGTGAGACAGAAAATGGTCAAAGATTTTGGTAAAAGTTATGGTCATACCTGGCTTGCAGCTGTGCAAACCTAGTGGTTTTCTCCTGGTGGGGAAACCCAAGCCAGATGAAAGGCTTACTGCGGGTGTGTCTAAGTGAGATGTCTTTTGATCCTATGGAGGCCTGGCACCAGCAGAGAGGTATCCTATCTGTTCAGTAAAACCTGCTGTATTTTAATGGCTGGCCCTACTGCGTGCTGAATATCAGAAATATCTCTCTCCTTGGAAGAACACGCTCTCTGTAAACAGCTTTGCAAAACTTTATGCAAGTGCTGCGTGTGATAAAATCTGCACAGAATATTAGACATGCCAGAGAAAGGCACTCCTCTCCTTTCACTGAAACATACACAGCCATCTATAAAAATTGTAGCCTTAAAGCTGGTGTAGAAAAAACTTCCTGCTCTTGGGCTGAAGGTATAGATCCCATCTACTCTGCCCGTGGAGGCAGCGACGTGGGAAAAGAGCTCGGTGCTTGCGAGAGCCCCAGGATCTGGCGCAGTTTCCCCATTGAACGGCCTGGGGGCTGATAGGCAGCTATTGAGGAGGAGCACTTTTGCATGTGACAGTAAAACGGGTTTCGTTCTGATTGATATATGGAGCTTGCAAGATCAAAGTTTGGTGTGTGCATGGTAACATTTCGAGAGTGGTATTTTTAGTAACAATCCCCCCAGCCCTCAGGAGGGAGGGGATCAGGCTGTGCTGCACATGTAGGCACGGCGAGGAGAACTTAGTTTTCCATGTAAGCATCTCCTAAGCACACGCTGAAAGATGCGGGATACCAATAAGAGCAGAGCGGTAGCGTATGAAGGGAGAGGGAGCAAGCAGGCCAGCGTCAAAGGAAGAAGGGCTGAGTTTTAGCTCTTTGCTTGCTTCAGTGTGCAACCTTGACCTCCTGCTAATAGATTTTATTTCTGGAACATGCATGTGCTTGCAGATTTGCTCTAAAACATGATGGGTCTCATGATTCACACTGACTCTGTTTACATTTCCCAGTAGATACGTTTTGTTTGTTCATAGGGGCAAGTACTTCTTCTGATCCTCTTCTGGAAATTTGAGTAGTTGATGAAGCTTTTTCCTCTTCTCAGGTAACTGTTCTCCTAGATTGTCTCCTATTAATATGCCATGATGTGTTGATGTAAAACACTTAAATATTTCCACATGTAATAAAAGGTCAGGGATATTATTCTTTCATTACGAAGAGTCACATATCAAGTACCTCACAGGAAATTCTACTCTTTAGCAAAATAGGAAGGTAAATATATTGATTACAACTTATCTGTCAAATTAGCTTGAACCCTTTGTTTAGAGTATCAGGTTTTTCCATCTGAGAATGTACAGTAGCTCAATGCAACCCCTTTTGTGTATTTGGCGGGGGGGGGGGAGGGGTGTTGATACAGAGGCTGAGATTTTACTGAACTGGCTGCTTTCTTGCCTTTGCCTTGACAATTACTGAGAGATGGAGAAGGTTTCTCCTTCCCTCCCCCAGCTGAAGTGCTCTCCCTCTCCCAGCACTCAAGAACTCTACAGTAAAAACCCTCATTCCCTGCTGCTCCCCTTCCTCTGCATAGCCCTGGCTTTCCACGGAAAGTAAGCAAGACCCACTCAATGCCAAACATTAGCGCCCTTTGTGCTGTAGCCAGTACCTTCCTTTTACAACTTATTTATAACATTTCTGAAAAGTTACAATTATCTCTGTATATATCAATCAATCATCAAACAGGCTGAAGTTACAGAAATCCAGCCACCTCTGCAAGAGGAGGATGCTACAGCTGTGACATAATTACATTATCAACTTAATTAAGGAAGTGAGTGAAACGAAAGAGAAAACAAAACAGCCAAAGAGAAGGCTAGAGGTGGGAAGGAAAGGTGGGATGGGTAGCATGCAGAGGATGTGTTAAATTTAGCTCTAAGTGGTTTAAAAAAGGATCTAACGTATCATAAAAATCCCAGGGTTTTCATCCTGTGCTCCTCACTTTCTGAACCGCTGCTGGGATGACAAGGGCTGGGGTGGGGTAACAGGACCCCCAGCAGGTGGGCTGCTCTCGCAGCCTCCAAATCCGCAGCAAGCTGAACCAGGCAAACCGTGTAACTTAAATGCGTTCACATGTCAGGGCTTCAGGAAATCTGGTTTTGCAGAATAAAGTCTCAGCCTTGTTATCCTCATGAGCTGAAATCCTCCATTAACTTCTGCGGGAGTTTTGGGCACACGAGGGCTAAAAATTCAGGCTCCTAATCTTTTTATTCTCACCCAAATATATTAATTGTACAAAACCAACAATTCTTTTTCTAGACAGGATAACAAAAGCAGATCACTGCTCAAAGTATGTCCTTTTCCTTCTGCATTCAAATCCCATGTACTTTTCAGTATCAAAAAGGAGGAAAAAAAGTCTTCAAATCCTTTATTTGATTTCAGTGTACAACTATGCTTAGTTTAAATGTCACCCATACGTAGAACAGTGGTTGCACCAGAGCAATCATGGCGAGATGTCTAAAGGGGTGTCAGCAAATTGGACAGGGTATAATTTTAGTCAATGTGTTCTTGTCTTATTTTAGTTCAACATCATTTCCCAGTTGCAATTCTTTTGAGTGACACATGGAATGCAAAACAACATAAAAGGTCTGCCCTGAGGCAGATATGTGTCCATGTAGGACTTTAATTATTCTTTTTGAATCATGTGTAATATGCAAGTCCAATTTCTTGCATAAAAGTCTGATGGAAAAATTGTGTATCACCTGTATAAGTATTTTTATGATAGTCCTCGTATTTTTGGAAACACTGAATTCAGAGAAGGTCCTTATTAGTCCATGTACTCTGGATTTTTCAGGCGACATTTGGGGGAGAAAGCAATTGCTCCCATGGTGTTTTGCAATGACATTTAAATAATTGTTTTTTAAAAAAGGCATTCTTTTATTCATTCAACTGCTGTGTGCTTAAATAGCACTTCCAACATATGTATAGTGTGCTATACATGTAAGAATTTATTTGAATGTATTCTTTTACTCTGTTGCCTAACACCTGTAAGCTGATCCTGATCTTATTTATATCGCTTTTATACCAATGTAATTCCGATGGCTTCATGGAAGCGAATTATGAGCGAAATCAGTCAGATCTTTTCCTTCTAAGAAATAATATTAAACTGGCTTTTTAGGTAGCACTTAGTGTATCATTTTAGATTAACTGATAAAAAATAATGAAAAAGATGTGTGTGAATGAAAATGTAGATTGTAATGATGAAATGTTTTTAATATTTAAAAAAAAAAAAAAAAAAGAAGCTGGTGTGAAAGCAAATTAAGGATGTCACTGCATTTTTGCTACACATTGTGGGCCTGATTCAAAGGCTCCTGAAGTCAGTGTGCAGCTTTTGACATGGACCAGGAAAATCTTCCTGATGGTTTGGGAGCTGTGTATCGGAGAGTCAGTAAAGGTCTAGAGGTGCCCATATCTTCAGGGAGGAGAAAGCATGAGGAAATGGGAGTGTTGGTTTCTTACCATGAGGTGAAAATGGGCAACTGATAAAGATGAAATTTGACCACAGAGTCCTCCATTTCCTTTGAAAACTGCTTTCTCAAAGCTCCTTCTAGAAGTGTTTTTTTTAAAAAAAAAAAAATAAATCTACAAACCTAACCATTTAGATAGTCAAATTAAAAAAAAAAAAAATTGACAGCACTTTTAGCTGAAATTACAGGAATTAAAGCAGAAGGAAGGAGTTTCTGAATGCAGTATTTTTGCTGCAGGTTGGACATAAAATGAAAGGAGAACTTGTACATGGACAAAAAGGTGACCGTGGTGCACGCCTGGTTTGTCAGGACCCCAGCACAGGGACACAAAGTTTGCTTTCCCCCCGTGTGCTGTCTTCTCCCCCTTGGAGTAATCCTCTTGTTTATTTGGTCACCGCAAGGCTGTGTTTTTGGAGGGATATTTCGGTTAGCATAAACTATTTGAAGACTGTTTGGAGAAAAGCACTAACCCATCCCAAAATCAGTGGGATAAAAAGCTCCTTGTTTATAACTGTTACTAGTTTAATCATTAAGATGAGATGAATTTGCACTTCCAGCCCTGAGTGTGCTCTGATTTCCCTGCAAACATGTGTTGTGGGATTTGCATTGTCTGTGGTGGGAGTCGCACAGAGGGGAAGGAAATATTTTCCCCGTCTTTTTTTTATTATTATACTTTATTATTCCCTCAATTTACCACATGAAAAACACGTAAGTAAAAGAGCTGCTGGATTTTAATGATGAAAAAAATATATCAAATTATCCCACTGCATAAGAAAAGGTACGAAAGAGAAACCCAGAAAACAGCAGCTGAGATCAGGTTTCATTCAGATGATCTAAACCAACGTTGTTTCGGCAAGTTCAATTTTCTCCCCAGGTGTTTGGTCCCTCGGATGTACGGAGTTCCATCGCCCGCACCCAGGAGGCTCTGCTGGCCGGCAGCCCGCCGACTGGCAGTGACCTTGTGCTAACTGTCTGTCAGAAACGGTCACTCAGAATTCATTGGGATGAAAAATAAGCATTTGGTGCCTTTCTTTAGAAACATAATAGACAGCTTTGCTTTCACACCTCCTAATAGCCTTTTTAAAAATAGTTTCTCTAGCAGGATGCTTTTTTAGCGCGTGGAGCTTTACACATCTACATTTTCCAGAATTTATTAGGATTATTTTTATATTGTATATGTTTTTTATCTTAAATTTCCTGATGCCACACTGCGACGCTGCCAGTTTAGCAACTCCAGCTGTTGTGAGTCACGAGGGTAGGCTGTCGGTGGCGACTGGATCACAGAGACTGGGAAATTTTATTTGTCGAGTCAAAGCATTAACCCTTCGAGGCCAGCTTTTAAGCGCTACCTGTTTGCAAAAATGGCAACTGTAATGTAGTTTTCCAAAAGGCAATCCTGGCCTCGGCTGCCCCGCTTTAGCAGTCTCGGGTGGGCTCTTTTTTCTGGCAGTGGAGGTGGGGTTCAAGGCAGTGGTGGGACACGAAAGCTCCTGTGTTTTATTGGGTGTATTTGGTTTCACCAGCCACTGTGCAGCTGTGTAGGGAAGGGGCAGAGCAACTTCTCCCTCTGCAGCCCCGAGGCCTTCAAATTCCTCTTGCCCTTCAGGAAAGGAGTGCCTTTTTTTACAGGAGCCCAGTGTTATTCAATGGAAAGACAGGAACAATTTTAAGCTTCCAGGTCTGTATAAGCTCTATTGAGAGTGGAAATTAGTTGGGGCTCCCTGTGGCGTATGTGACTATGGAAGCTACAATGCTCATTTGTCCTGCTGAGCGGTTCTTGTATGTGCTTTACTGGCTGCAGAAGTTAGGTTTTTTTTTTTGTTTTTTTTTTTTTTAGGACTGCAAAGATCTCCAGTGGAGTGCTATGTGGTAGAACTGAGAGTTACAGCTAACCCTCACTCATGTGGCATAAAAATATCCTTCCAGAGATAGGTTAGGAAGGTTTAGATGTACACTGAGTTAATGCAGTTGCAGAATAAATTAACTATCTGTTGCAGCCAAGAATCATGAGTCTGCATTTCAGGGTCTTGCAATGGAAAGGAGGAAAAAAAAAAAAAAAAAGGAAGAAAAAATAATGCACATGCAGACAAACCTCTTTATTTTAAAACTGGATTAATGGTGCTCTGTCTCTTTGATTGAAGACAGTATCTCCGGCTTATCCTTTCTCATTTTTCGACACCTTCGGTGAAGCTGGGCAGGTGAGGGAGCCCTGTCTGCGCACCGGGGCACCAACCACCTCCCGCAGTCCCGGGGGATGTTCTGGCTCCGCCTGTGGCAGCGGGACCCCGCCAGGACCCACTGACACGCAGCCAGGTCCCACTGCTATCACAGGGGACAGGCTTGTCTTCCAAAATCTGCCTTGACCCCGCAGGTGCGGCATTGCACGAGGCTGGGGAACTGTGGGGCTCGGCGACTGCAGGGCTGTGCGCTATCAGAACAAAGCCCTGAATTACGGCTTCCTATTGTATGCCAATATAGTGTCATTTAAAGTCTCAAACCAGCCAAAAGCTCTCACAACCTCACCCTCTCTGCCACCCTGGATACAGAAATAGTCAGATCTTTTTGTTCATGATTAACTGACTCATGCTTAGAAATCATCAATTTAAAACCCATTTCAGGAAAACTTACTGGAATGTTCTTTGCATGGACATGGCAGTATATTTAAATTACAAAAGTCCCCAAAAGGTGCCGAAAATATCCTTAATCATTTTCTGAGGATATAGGAAATTTGGTGCTAATTACAGCTATTTGCATCCCCTTCCCCCTCCAAAAAGGGTCTCTGAGAAGTAGAAGGAAATTTGGATACATAATGTGCACTGACAGCTCCTACAGTGTGATGGGGAGGGACAATTTGAGACTGTCACAGGGCTACGCTCAGCTTCATAGAGATGGGATTTCTCTACATGCTAAAGTATGAGGAAGGCTAAATAACTCACAGGTGTCAACGGCACCAAAGAATTATGTGTGTCTGACCTATGAGAGAATAAATCTCATTTCCTGCTTAAAGCCATGAGACATCCCTTTAAGTGCAATAAAAATTTAACATTTCCCCCTCCTAATTATCTTTTACAATTTTCACAAATTTATAAAAACAAGATTTTCCAATTTTTAAATATTTTTTTTTTTTTACTGGTAGATTGTGCTCTTTAGTATCATTTTACATAATTTAATACAATTTGTTCCATCCATTGATTTTCATGGAGATACAAGCTGTTCGTTTGTGAGAAAGCTGGCATAGGAGTGAACGTTGGCAAAGAGTCACCTCCAGGAGTTTATTCAGATTTCAAAGTTGCATGGGGGCACCGGCCATTTTGGAGGAGATAAATGTTAAGGTTGTTTCTTTTGTATTTTCAGTAATATTTATTTGATTTTTTTTTTTTTTTTTTTAAACGGTGTGGTTGATAGCCTCTCCCTCCCCCTTTCTCAGTCCTTGGCAAAGTGAGTCATTATTATTTTGTCAGCTGAATTGCAGTAACAGAAAATAATCTAAGCTTAAAAGAGCGGCTTTCTCCGAAATGTGCGTTATTGAGTGAAAAGAACACAGGTGTTTCTTAATTATTTGTGCAGAAGGAAAAAGTAATGCTGAGCGGATGTGCTGTAATGATTAGTGCACTAAAGAGGAGAGGCCGCAGTAAGAAAGATCCTCCTTTCTTCTCGCTGTGCCATCCTTTTTCTCTCCTCCCAAGTGCTGGTGGGCGGCATGGGGAGGCGGAGAGGGGGGACTCTGCCCCTTGGCCCCCTAGAAAGGTGGCTGTTGGGCTGTCAGATGTCAAGTAAAGCATTCCCATGGCTGGGATGGGGTAAGGAATTCAGCGAACCCTCTCTCTGTGTATTTTTGTGGTTGAGGGGGTGGGGGTCCTCACCAGGAGTCTCCCTGGAGTGTGTCTGCGCATCCCTCCCTGGATGTGCCAAACCTCTTGGCAATGGTTTGCCACCACCAGAAGGGTGTGAGATGGGGCTTTTGGGCTCAGCAGTCATGAAGGCAACATGCCACCACCCTATATCACTCCTAACAACAGCTCTGTCTTTCCATTGCAGCACATTAAGTATTTTTAAACTGCATTAAACAATCAAACATTCGTTATCCTAGCATAGGTGCGTGTTTTGTGGAGGCTGGCAGCATGAATCTGATGTTATGTTTCTGAACATGGACCTGGACTAACCGCCTTGCAGGGTCCACGGAGGGTTGTGTCAGCTGGATGCTGTATTCGGGTGCTCGGTGAGATGTTTCTATATTTGCCATATGTTTCTGTAGTATTCGAGTATGGAAGAACCAGTTAGGCCACTGATGGTGCGTACAGAGAGGAGCCGTCTTCATCCTGTGTGCTCCTCAGAAATACTGGGAAGAGGCTATGGAGAATAAAATACTAAACCAAAAGGACACAAAGCATTGGAGCTGGCAGGGTGCGGTGATCGGAGTGGGAGGTTAGCCAAGATGCCCGGCTGAAGCTGCCTCCTCCTGAGAAATCTGATGAACATGGATTTTTAATGATTTCAGGTCACCAGTTACCTGTGGTTTATGCCAGTCCTGTAATGCTCTCCCCCCAGCGCGCCATTAGGGACATCGAGGCAGGAAGGCTTGTGGTTGTCTTTGGAGGTGCCCCGTACCAACCAGACCCGCATTTTGACAGTGCCAGGTCAAACAGTCCTGAGAGAGGATCAGACGTCTCATTACACAAATACTGCTCAAATCATTGAGGTGGATTGCTCAGCTGAATTTTGTCTGGTTACTCATCAGGGTGAAATAGTCAAATTCTCAAATTTTTACCCTGCATTGTGTGAAGTTGAAATACTGTTTCTCAAAACCTTGCCACCATCTTCCAGAAAATTGAACAAAATGAGCTTTTTGATTTTTCCTTTGTAAAGGTTTTTGGTTTTTTGTTTTTGTTTTTTACAAGCCCTGGCACTTCTGACTGCTTGTAGGAAAGCTCATTCGCAGCCCCAAAGAAGAAGCTTATATTGACTCCCACACATACTGAACGATACATCAGTGCAAAGCCTTCTATGGGTGGAACTCCTCCAAAGAGGAAAACCCCAAGAATACCCTGTGCTTAAATAGCAGCTCCCTATTCTGCATAGTGGTAATCCCCCCCCCCCCCCCCCCCCTTCCTTCTCCCCTCTGCTGAATGCCATTTCTATCAGCTTTGCTGCTGCTATTTAACCACCAGCCTGATTCTGGGACTCACCTCTCAAATCTGGTGCGAATCGTGCTGTGTCTCGGTGGCCCTGTTGATCTGATACCTTGTGCAGTCAGGGAAGCTTTCTTTTTTTCTGTTCTCTGGTTTTGGTGCTTTTTGTAACCCTATCAAAGCAACCATGAGCCTTGTTCTCTCCTCTCCCTGGCCATCTGCTTGAAGCATCTGGTAATCAGGTGCAAGCCCCCACATCCAGAGCATTCATGCTTAAATTTGCAGCTACCTTGCCACCCACATTGGCTTTTGTTATACTGCCAAGATGTACCTCTTTGTGTACTCGATATGAGAGAGACTTAAATTCCACCATCAGCCTACTGAAATTGTGATGGGCCAGGGCAACATTATCACCTTTGAACATAGATATGTATCAGCCTTCTCCCATTTTTCTCTGCTAGAATCTCCAGCTAATCTCTGCTCCAATTGCTCGTCGTACCCAAGCCATGTGTGTGCTGTGGAGGTACGGCTCTGAGTTGCAAATAAAGTCTCAAAGAAATATCTCGGTCTAAAACATGATGATGCTTAATGTGTGCTTGTCATTTCTGGGATTCTTCTTATATCCCTTTTTCCATCTGAGTAATCTCTGTGTATGTGTCTCCATATAAGAGACAAATAGAGTCATTGTTCTGCTCCATATTTTAATTCCATATCTGTATTTTAGGGACATTGCTGCCTTCCCAACAGACTGACTAAGTATTACAAACGGCCAAATTTAGGCTTTGGGAAGTGGCTGCAACTGAAATTGCCCATTGAATTTAAGTGCAGACAAATAATTTTGTCAGAAACACCAAAACCAATGACCTTGAGCACTATCCCCTGTCCCTTACAAAGGGATCCCAAAAGCAGAAAATCTCCACTGCTGCTGGTTTGTCTTTCTGCAGACCCAGATTAGAAAAGAGAAAAACATCTTGACTTCTGATTTTTTTTTTTTTTTTTTTTTTTTTTTTAACCGCAGCGCAACCTTCACGTGCATTCGATCTATTATAGTAGAAACATCAAACTGGAGCCCCTCATTGTGGAAGGATATGGAGATGTAAGGTATTTACTAGCTCCTTCATTTGGATGGAAAGAGTGCCCATCTGTTTGAGCATGATAGGGTTGATAACACAATAGGAGTCACAGATAAAAGTCCTAGGGTGAGCTGGGCCCTGTTTTTGGAGCTGCTCCATCTGGTGCTGAGCTTGGAAAGCCCCCACCACCTATGACAGCAGCCCAGGTGAAACTGGGAACCCGCTCCAGCAGACCCGATGTGCCTCTCATCCCACCCGGGGGACGTCAGCAGCTTGGCTTTTTCTGGCCTCTGAAAATCACCCACGACAGGCATGGGACATGCCCTGGGATGCCCTTGGTGGGATCTGCCTGGCTGAAGCTCGGGCTCGCTGCCCAGCGCCAGCACACCAGCAGCAAGGGCGGTTTCTAAAATTTGGTGCTGCAGTTTTTGGTAAATATCACAGAGCATTGATTTGATGATCCTGAGGTGCTGGCTGCATTGTCTAATGAGAAATGTGCTCAGGAAAGGCATGGAGAATGGTGGCAAAGAAGTATAATTCCAGAATCATCCTATAAATCAGTCTTACGGTACAAGTATTTTCCTACATTGATAGCCGACACCAGATTCACGTGTAGAAGGGAGATGGTAAAACACTAAATAAAAGTGGCAATTGTCTTTCATTACTTACTGTAATTAATGCCATCTTGTTCTTGGTATACCCATCTATATTTTTTTTCTTCCCAGAGTGCTTATTCACTGTTGGCATCTTCCATTACACCTTTTTTTTAATGTGGTATTAAAAAAAAAAAAAGCTATAAATGACTATAATGCATTTTTTTTTAAGTTTAAGGTTGATTAAGAAACAGCCACCTTTGGCATAATTGCTCAGTGAAGTTCTATTTTATTTGTAGGGATTGTTTCTCAGCATTTGAAAAAAATTTCAAAGGTAAAGAAGAAACCTGCAGCATATGTGTTTAAAACACGCAACATTTCACCAACTAACTCCTTTGAATTATTTTAAAGATAGTAAAGCTCTATTAAAATAATTGTTATTTTTGGACCTGTTGGGTCTAGGGTTTTTTAGGTCTTTTTCATTACATGATTTCTCCCTGACCCTCCAAATTTGAACTTGAGCAGTTATTTGTATACATGAGCAGGACGTGTTACATCCATGTGTGATTCCGCATGTTCAGCATGGCATCATCGCCCATTCTGCTGTCTGTAAATGCACCTGCGCTTACAGATTGCCCAGATAATGCTGCGGCTGTTTGCATATGTGATTTTCACAGAATGTAAGAAAAAAAACCAGTAAATGCATTAAATATGGCTTCACAGAATTTTTTCACAGAAAGCACTGGAAAGCCTTTATTGGTTATTGCAAAAGTCGGAAATAAATCCGCAGGGAGTTTTCCACAAATGGGTAAAATAGAGGAGTATTTAGAAGAGGCCTTATTGGCTTGAGTCACGAAGCTGGCTCTCTCCAAGTGTTGTGCCGTAAGTTTAGTGGGAAAAGTTTGACAGCAATTTAATTTTCATTGACAAATACTGTCATAATATTGAGGGAAACTGTATCAACAGTAGTGGTCGATGTTCAACCAGTCATATGGACTGGACGAGCTTACCATATGCTTAACTACAAACTTCTCTTGGAAAGCTCCTTTCAAACACTTGACAAGCTTAAGATACTAGTCAGTAATGAGCCTGAACAGAACATGTGAAGTTTTACATTTTGTATAGAAAATGGATTAGTGTTTATGTGTTTCCTGTACAGAAGAGATTTGTATGCTGGTATCTGTGTAGCTACAATGCCTGCATGCATTTCTATGGCCTGAGGTTCACCTAGTCAAAGGAAATTTAAAAGTGAAAATGCAAAAAAAAAACCCCAAACATAATTTATTTCTTCTGCACAGCATTAAGGTGAGAATCTTTTAATTTATGTTGCACATACAGTGTTTGAATTTGCAGTTTCTGGTAGTAATGGGAATGCCAAAAAACACAAACCGAGGCAACCCCCCATATTAGCATGATAATTATTACAGCAGGTGATAGGGCCAGGCTTTCATTAATGTGCAGTATTACTAGCTTCTCCTAGCAATGAACCTTTTAGGCTGATCACTGCCTTTAGCATTTTTTATTGTGAACTTATAGATTTCTGTCTATAATTTCACAGTCTCTGAGTATTTGAGCTGGTGTCTGTCTACCTGATGGCAGGATCAAATCAGGTATCCAAAGATGCAAATGCTTCATCTTGCATCTCAATGGTTTTTTTTGTGGATCTGACTGTACCCACAATTAAGGAGTCTCGGTCTAAATGTGTCCTGTTTCCCCCCTCATCCCTTGGCAATATACTGTGGCACACAGATTTCAGCTCCTGCGCTTTTTGCCTGTGGTGTTTTTTTTTTATTATTATGCATTTGTTCACACACTCATAGACATACATACGCATATGTATATATATGCTTGTGTGTGTTTAATGTATTTTTGACTGTGGCCAAATACTGTGCCAGGTTAGAGACTCAGTTAGATAATTCAAACAGAAGTCTGACCTGATTCTGTCTTAATTTGCTATGTTTTGTTAGCATTGAGCCATTTGTAATTTAGTTACATGTAGAGTAGTTCAGTGATGAGCAAGTTTAAACAATATGGAAGGCATAATGTATGCTTACATGAAAAGCATATACAGCCTTTCATTGCACTTTGTACTCCAGAATCATTCTCTTTTTTCAGTTTTGCTGTGCTTTCCTCTCTGAAAAGTAACTCTCCTCATTAGAAAGAATTAAAAAATACCTTTAAAAATACTAACAGAAAATAGCAGTTTCTGTGGATGGTTCAGCCATGGCGTATTTTCTTAGCGTAAATATTTTGGAAACTAGTTTCACTTCCAAGGTTTAGTCTTTTAAAGATATTTCTTGTAGAGCAAAAGTAGAATTAAGCCTGACTTGGATCCCTTTACCCCTCTGTAAATCAGACGTGACTCCTGAAATGGCACTTTTACAGATTAGATCAGGATCAAGTTAGTTTTTTTGTTGGCATGTTGGTCAAACCTCCTGCCACTAAATATAGTAACTACCTTTTATTTTTCCAAGTGAAAGGAACGGATGATCCCCTCAGTTTTCTCAAGTCATTGCTCTTGCCCCTATTCATCACTATTAAATTTTATTTCTTGTCTACAACTGGGATTTAGACTGCTTGGCCTCGAATTAGATGGGTCTAGATCGTACCATCTGCTGAATGCTCAACAGCTATTAAGATTCTTAGGTTTTTAGCATGTTTTTTTAATGTATTCATCTGACAAAGAAAAGAAAGCAAAAATGGTGTCCAGCATTATTAATTTTATCAGTTTGGCAACCAAAGCATATTGGCATGGGTACATTCCTTGTAGTAAGAGCCTGAGAGTGCAAGTGTAAAGACAGCTTTGAAGCTCGCTATGAGACCCTGTTTTATTAGCAGAGATGCGTGAACCCACCTGCCACAGGCTGGAAACGTTAAAAAAAAAAATCATAACCTGGTAGCCTGAGATGGCCAAAACAGCAACCATTGTAACGGTGCGTTGGCCACAGTCTTCTCCTGGCATGGCGCATCACTTCTCTGGTTTATCTTGGAAATATTTGTTATCTCTCGATGTTGCATCACTTACCTTTACCGGATCACCACTTCAACAGTAAAGATGTAAAATCTCTTTAAAGAAATGAGGAGAGATGGGCCCCACTGCTACAGCACACGAGGCACAGGCACTCGTGGGTGCCCAGCCACACCGCTGCCCTTTGGGTACCCTGCTCCCAGCACCCATCCTGCACGAGCAAAGCCTCAGCCCCCGTGCTGCAGCCTCACCTGAAGGACACCTCCCATTTCATTCAACGCTACCCTAATTCACCAACACGGCATGGAAGAAAAATTCCCACCATTTTCCTTTGTCCACCGCTAATGTGAGAGCAATTCTTCCAGAGAAACCCGCAGGACCCTGCTCTGCAGTGCTGCCAACCTGGTGTGTCACCACCAGGTTTTTATTCATCCTGCTTGAAGGAGCATTTATCAGCTGGTTTTGAAACCTCGTTTTGCAGTTAAAAGTGCAATAATTGGACCAAAGACAATGCTGGTATATGTTTGTTTTTTTTTTTTAAAAAAAAAAAAGCCAAGCGAAGAAGATCTCAGGTGGGGGGCTAAGTGACTGTGGGAATTTGCTCTTAGATGGAAGGAGTCCAAACACTATCGTCATGATCTGGGCTGTTTTGGGTGCTTTTCAAGCATTTATTTGCATTGATATGATCAAACACCCAGTTCAGAATAGCTGCTTTAAACTCAACAAAACGAACCTGGGGATTCACTGAGGGCGAATCCAAAACTGTGTCTGGAGCTTTGTGCCTCCTTTTTAACACGACCTTTTCTGTGTTCACTTTTTAAATGATGACACCATACTGGGGGTTGTCGTTCAACAGATTGTTGGTTCTTTTAACAATTTGTTCAATGGAGGAGGAGGAGGAGGAGGGAGTAGAGGCAGCTATATTTGTCACTACTGTTGTTCAGTAGAATAATTGATTTTTCCAGTTTGGCAACCAATTCCCATTTTCTGCTGCTTTATTATTTCACCCCCCCTTCATGTCTTCAACAAAAGATGCTTTTCCCTTCCAATTCTTAATAACAATTTGCAGTCTCAGCTTTCTTGGTTGAGGAAACTTGGTCCAAGAAGGAACTAGTGATTTGCTTACTGGCTTTCGGGCAGCTCCCATGGACTGAGCCTTGCTGCATCTTTGGTGCTGGTCCAGCTGGGGGGAGTAGTCTTCTCAAAACTGCCCTGCTGTGTGAGCATCCCTACCTTTCTACCCTGTTAACATACGACTTCTTTTGACTCCATAGCCTTAGCAGCTGTTTTGCAAGGTTTCCCTCCTGGGTTTTTTGGGGGTTTTTTGGGTTTGGTTTTTTTTTTGGGGGGTGTTGGTTTTTTTTAATGGAAGGAGACATGGAGGTGTCGCATCCTCAGGGAAGATCTTCGTGCTGTATATGTTTGTCACAGCAGACGATCTGTCCATGCCTTGCCAGTAACCACTGCCAGTCTGAGAGTCAGCTACAGGACATTGTCTGGGTGGAGGAGCAGTATTTGGTGTTTTTGTAAGCTTTGACAATTTAAAAAAGCTTTTTGGTAATTTCGGTCATTCTTCATTCTTTTTTTTCTTTCTTTTTACACCTGTTTATCTACCAATAAGAGCTCTTCATATCCAGGTTTGGATGGAGTTATTCCTGAGGCAGGTATCTGAGCGACTTGCGCTGCACAATACCAGGACCCCCTCTTGGACTGAACCACAATAAAAAGGCTGCTTAGTCTCTCACATGAGGAACCCAGCAGCATCTCACAGGGATGAATATAGCCAGCTCCTCCTGAACTTACTCCTTAAAATCGTGTTAGCTTTTTGGTATTCGGGCTAAATATCACAAGGACTGGTTTCAAGAGCTGATATGAGGTGGTCAGCACTGAGGGTCCCAGTCTCACCATCGCTGCTTTTGGTGGTGCCAGCCTGTGTCCTCACTCTGGTACGCAGTGTGAAAGCTCAGGCAGGTCAGATGCAGCACCAAGTGCTGATGGTGGGGGGAGAAGAGAATGGGAGTCGGCCATAAACTGTCCTGGGTTCAAGAGGGAAACCCAACGGGACAGAGCCGATCGGTGTTTGTTCTGACCACCTGAGTGCAAGGCTGGAGTTGTGGCCAGGCTCATGTCTTATCCCTTGTAACTGTACTGCTGCTCTCATGGAGAGGTGCAGGGTTGTGTGTTGCAAATGGCTAAACAGAGCAGCGTTGGAGGAGATGATGCAAATGCCATGCCTCTATTAGAGCAAGATGCTTTTTTTTTTTTTTTTTTTTAAGTTAAGAATTATCCCAGCTGGAGGCAGCACTCCTCATAGTATGCTGGCTAGGATATTTTCTTTTTCTCTTTAAATCTCTTTTTGGAGGTGGGAGGTGGTTCCCCAGACTCTTGCCTTTGGTTCCCGCGGCACCCAGGCACGCCGGGCGCTGCCCTGGGGAAGTGGCTCGTTGGCCTGGGGCGGGCGGGAGGTTTGCGCCTCTGCTCTAGGGAACTTGTGCCTATATTTGCTGCCAAATTTTGAAAGCCCTTTTAATATAAACACGTACAACCTTCTCCAAAAAAGGCCTTAAAGCTCCAGTACAGAACTATATTTGTGTGCTAAACTTAAAAACATATTTAATATATTACCAGTAATTGATTTAATGTATAAGTAAAACTAACTATGCATAAATTAGTAAAATACTTGCAATAGAAAAGTGCAATAATTGCCCTGATTTGAGCGAATGAAGTGGTTAAGGCTTCTATTTACTAGCTTTGTTAAGCATAAATGTCTAACATTTAAACTTCAGCAATTTCTTCAGCACCAGCCCTCTAAGAGTATTCAAAAACATGACTGAATTTTGCAAGTTACTGTAATTTGTGGAAGGCTTTTTCCAAAGCTTCTAAAGTCAGATAAAATAAAAAAAAAAAAAAAAAAAAAATCCTTTCTTTTCCTCTCCTTTTTGATTATTGCAAATTGGGTATAATAATCTTGGTTAGTTTGAGTATTAGAAAGGTGAACATGCATCATTAACAATAGGATTTTATGAACAGTTTTGTAATATTATGTAATATTTAAATTTATGTTGTTGGTTTTTTTTTTTCCAATTTTACATGTAGTAATTAATTTTGTCTTACTGACAGATGATTCTCAATGACTGATTTTCAAGAAAAAATCCAGACAGGTATTTTAACCCTTTGTTTTCATTCTAGACACCTTGCATTCACGGGTCTGGTTGTAATTAAGGGGCACTGTGCTAGGCTCTGTTGTAAATTAAAGTTTAGTGCTATTTATATGAGTTCCCATAGCTGTATCTCCATGATAATCTTTTTCTGGATGGGTGGTGGGAGTGTAGACTGAGGAGATACCTGCTTTGCTCTGAACAGAATATACCTATGCCATTCATTACCCAAACCATCCCCTCCTGTTTTTTGGGTAACCTGTAACAGAGCATGCTGGCAGGCAGCAGGACCCCCACCTTCCCTCTCGTCCCTGCAAGAGCCTCTGAATCTACCTCGTGTCCCAGTGTGAAGTAGCATGATGGTGACGTTTAGGTGCAGAATGGGAAAGACATAACGCGTTTCCCTCGTTAGGATTAGAAGGTGACTTCCCAAGCAGCGAGGGAGGGAGGAAGGGGCGCGGGGCAGCCGGGGACACAGCATCTGTAGGACACAGCCCTTCTCATGCTGCTCGACTGCTGCGAACTTACCTCTGTCTCCCTTCTTCGCCCTCTCTTTCCTCAGTATTAATCCATCTCTTAGTCTTGCGATCTATGTATTTCTAATATTTATTATGCCGTGCTTGCAGAGGGTGACATTGAAGTTAGGCATCTCTTGGGGTTTCCACTGCAAAAGCACCATTTTTAAGGTTATACCCAGAAGATACATGCCCGGGTTACGTGGAGATAACTCTCTTCCCAAAGGAGGGGCCGGTTTAGCTGCTGCTCACTGGACTTTTCTGTACACTCTGTCCACATGCAAGACCCCGTAGCTGAAAATAACAGCTAGCAAAGTCTGTGCCTGGGTAGTGCCAAGCCACGTGGCCAGTTTTAGGGTGTTTTTGTAGTACAACTGAAAGAGTAAGAATGGGCCCAGTGCCTGTTTGAAATTGGTAAGAAACTCTTCATGGGCTTGAGGAAGGTTTTAATTGTAAGTAAATCTGAACATTGGTAGCATTGAGGGTGCGGGGGTGGTGGTTGGTTTTTTTGGTTGGTTGATGCTTGTTGTTTGTGTTTTAGGGGGTTGTGGTTTTTTTTGTTTGTTTGGGTTGTGGGGTTTGTTGTTGTTGTTGTTGTTGGGTTTTTTTTCTTTTTTTTTAAATATCTCCCCCAAACCCTGTGTTGCTGCATCTTTTCCTGGCTTGTTTTCCACTCTCCTTTCCTTCCCCCCAGCCCCACCTGGAAGGCAAGCCCTGCTTGTCTGCCTGTTTCTTCTAGAAGGCCCCAACAGAAATGCTCCTCTGCAAGATGTCACTCCGTGCTTGAAATCCTTAAGCCCTAAGAAGGGCCGCTGAAATGCAATTGTATGGGATCTCCTCAGCAGGCCCCATGCTATTGGATTGGTGCTGTTTTTCTGAAAACGTTCAAGAATAAAAATGCATTACTGTATAGGCAATAAGGCTGTGGTATCAATTACAGACAGCTGTAGATACCAGTCTATCACTTGTGCTGTGGCTGTACTGTTGCATGTAAATCCCATTTGTTTCTCTGATAGTTTGAGCAATAGAATTTCCAGCCTCGCATTTCTAGTAACTTCATGCCAGGTTTGTAAGACCTACTACGAGGGAAACAACATCATCAAGAGTATTCCCTTAAGGCCCATTTTTGTGATTTATTTTTTGCTTGGAAAATAATAAAAAACCCACCAAAGCACATTAAGTGACTTAGGTGCGATTGCAGATCTGCAGAGGCAGCCGGGCAGTGGGGCTCCTCTACAGCCCCAGGGTGTGGGGTGGCTCTTCGTATATCCTCTGGCTCGCATGCACCTCTCAATTATTTGCCTTCACGTGCTACATGCATGTAAATTTGCAGAGTTGTGCCAGCTTATGTTGCTTACCTGGCCCATGAGACAAATGTAATAGTCTTTATTTTAATATTTCACTTGAATAGCGGCTCACATACTTTTAAAGTACTGAAGGATGAAAAGCCAGGGACATCATTTCACCGTTTGTCTTTTCTTCTGAATGAGTCACAGCGTAATATTTTTTCCACAGGTTGCTAATGCTGCCCTGGGTTGCATGTGACATTGACTATAATCTCTGTGTAAAGAAATTCCACTTAAATTCCATTAGTGCCTGCTTTTCCTTAGCTTCAGCTCGTGCCCACTTGTTGTTAGATACGGATGTAACTTGAGGCAACTTCGGTAGTTGTGTATTCCCTACCTCGGCTTTTAAAGAACACTGATCTGGTTTGGTTTTGACTCACTGGGATAATTTTATCACTTGGTTTTTCAGATGTTCTGTACGTGTCTAATGATAAAGATAGCCAAAGTTAGGGTATGGTCTTCCAAATATTTCCTTGTTATCCCGTTACACGCTGCAGGAATGATTTTGCACAGTTTAGTCAGTGCCTAGATTTGGAAATTCCAGAAATATCTCTGCTTCTTTTTATGCTGACATTAGGTCCTAGGCTTAAGATTTTTAGAGTTTAATTTCTAATTATTCACTGCACTTCTGCCCCTTTCATCTCTGCTAAGAACAGCGAGTGGTGCCTGCCTTTTGTTCTTACCACAATGTTACTTGACATTTTTTCTGTATTGAATTGCATCCCATCACTTTCCCTGCTCACTAAAAGGCAGGCTGGATTTTTTATTTATATATTGTCCCTTCATTCATATTGTCTGTGGCTTCCCCTCCATGTTCTACTTTGAATAAATTTCATCCCATTTTTGCATGCCATTGAAATAGAAGTGGAATAAAATCAGCTTTGGTAGTGATCTTTGGGACAGACCCGCTATCACCTCCCATCGCTCTTCCCTCCTGGTGTTAGCATGCAGACCGCTGTGCCCTCATACACTGTCCAGTTCGTTATGCATTATTTAGCTCACCCTCTCGTCAGAACTTATGGCATTGTGGCCTGTTAGGGGATTGTACGGCATTAACTTTCATAGAGTCCACATAAATCATGTTCATGGCTTCCTTCAATTCTTTTTGAGGGTTTTTTGGGGTTATTTTTTTTCCAAATATTCTATTAGCTTTGTTACGTGTGATCTCCCTTTTGTGAATCCATGCTGAATATCTTTAATTAAATCATAACTTTCCCTATTTTGTCCCTGATTAGTGTTTCCAATATCTTCCCCACTGCTGAAATCAGGCTGACTGGTGTTTAATTTCCTTGATCTTCCCTAGAGCTGTTATTATATATAGGTGTTACATTAGTCCTCCCATCCACGGGTGCATCCCCTGCTTCCAAAGATGTTTCACAGATATTTGCTAAAGTGTCCCCTTCCTTCTGCCTTTTTCTTCCAAATTCTGGCAGGCATCCCATCTTCAGTAGCTTGTTTTAGACTTTAGATAGTTAAAGAAGTGCATTTTTACAGCTTCACTTTCATTTCATTTATTAATCTTTCTCATCCTTGGTAGCTGCTCCATACGTTGGCGTTTGCAGCCGCCTTGGCAGCAGATATCCTGCTCGGTGCCCTGCTTGGTTGGTGTGCTTGTGTGTGGTGTTGCGTGGCCTCGTGCCAGCCTCCCCGTGTGCATCCCGGTCCTTGATAAACCAAGAAACCATGCTTGATGTTCGGAGGCCAAGGACAGTGTCCTGTCCCCAGACCGTCCTTTCTCCTCAATCTGAGATCTCCTGCTTGCTATTTTGGATTCCCCAAGACAGAGATTGCTTCTTTGACCCTTCATGTATTTTTGTCAGGCCGCATGTGTATTTTCTGCTGATATGAACTCATCTTTGAACACTTGCCATTTCTGTATGGAGTTGTTTCCTCCGCTCCTTTATTCCATTCAGGGTCTGCTCCTCCTCTCATTGAAGTCAGCTGGGAGTTTTGCCATTGCCTTCCTCGAGAGCAGCAGCAAGCCTGCGATTCACTGACACTTTAAGCATGCTCTCAAAAATTAACCCTGCTGAAATTGAGCATCGATACTGAGCTTTATATTTTAGTTGTAAATCCAACTCTAACTCCTTGAACGCTTCTTCTGTTTGAGGAATGGCTACTGTGAAGAAGCCCATTAATTTTAATGTAACTCTCCATAGTTAGATTTGGGTCATAACATTTCCACTGTCATGGTTGCAAAAACAACATCAATAGAAAACTCGGATTTCCTGGACACTGCATCAGATGCTCCAAAATCTGTTTGTCCTTCTTCTCTGTCATTAGGAAACTTGTTACACGTACAAAAACTGCTCAAACAGTGTTTAAATCTTTGAAAAACAAAAAGACATAATTAAACGATAAGAGGAAAATAAGCTTAAGTACAGATTTTGCGTTTTTTTGTTTTGTTTTTTAAGAGTAGTGTGAAAACTTTTCGTTTATGTTTCCCTTGCTAATAATGCTGAGAGTCACATGCCTCTGTCCCCACAAACCATCGTGGAAATGAGCCCACAGGACCCGTGACTTCAACCAGAAAATTGCTGCTCTGTCCTTAGCTCACCTCACTGTGATGAAGGCTGGTACCACATATGGTATGTAAGCTCACACTTACTTCTCTGAGACCATGGAAACTCGAGTATGATGGAATACATCAGGGATGGAGTGGCAGCCTTGATTGCGAATATTTTTTGCTAAAGTCAGACACTGAATGTTACTGTAATGACATTTTATATCTTTCCTTCTATATTCTAGCAGAGAGAGCCACAGGTGTTCCACTGGAATTACTCACACATTTATAGAATTGGACATTCTGTCATTAAATGGACTTAAAGCTAAAAAGCCTTTGTCTGCAAAAGGTGACCAATAGAAAGGGACTTTGGATTATCTGATATCCCATAACTTAATCATATGGCTCTTAAGAGTAGGGCATAAGCAGCTGTGTCTCGCTAATATGCATGCAATATGTGTAAAGTGATATGCTTTAATTCTAAACTTGTTTTTAGCAGGAAGAAAAAAGCATTTAGATGAGGAACATTAAGATTCAGCATTAACCATTTTTTTCCTCAGGGCAAAATTATTCATCACCTGATATTTATTAAGGCAACATTTTTATTTTATTGCTCTGTACTGTAAAAAGTCTTTCCAAACATTCTCAAAGTTGTGCAGGGAAGTTTTATAGCAGATTTGCAGGCAGTATTTAAAGTGGTTTTCAAAATCGATGAATTTGAGAAAGATATTTTCCTTTTCCTAAATAATACTGTCAAATCTCACAGTGGAAATAACAGAGATAAGCAATCATTTAATTTATTTTTTAATTTTTATCTATCCTCCCACATTATATAAACTTGATTTCTGTATTGTAGCCTTAATTGTTAGTTTGTGTTGGTTTAATCTCTCTTATTTAAGTATGTTTGCTTTAATAATATTTAAAAAAACTAAGACAAAGAAACTGTAGATTAGAGACTTTATTTTCAGGGTAAAATGATACGGATAAGTGAGCGTCAACTGACCAGAAATTATTTGCTTCTGTCTGTTAGACACGTAATGGAGTCATTTAACTAGTCAAATTAGGAGCTGTAGAAATGCACCATGCTTCATTACTGAGTTCGAATGGGCACCATTTTACATTTACGTCAAAAATTATCTCATAGCAAATTAATGTTTTCATTGTGCGGGGAAGCCGGAGCTGTGCAGTATCAGCACCACCTAGAGGATGCGACACAGATGGCTTAGAAATGGTTGTCAAATAAAAAACCAGAGAGGAATAGATTATCTTTAAAAAGCAAAGTACTTCAAACAAACCTCTGCCTTCCTCAAAATAGCCCTGGAAGTTTTGCTTGCTTTTCTCTTTTAAGCTTCACCCATTCTGCAGCATTAGGGGCACACAAACTTGCGAATGTTTATGGCACTTTTCAGGTTGGCTTTTCTGTAAAATCCTTCAGTGTCGATACCACTAGTTGTATATTTTTAATGCAAACAGATGCCGTTAAAAGTCAGAACATGACTTGAAAAATCCAGAGAATGAACTCCCTGCCCAGCCAGGAAGAATTTCTAGGCAACGTTACTAATGTTCTTTCTTCCTTGAGATTTCCTGAAAAGCCAAAGAGAAAGAAGGAAGTTATTATTTAACAAATTACATACTTACTTGATGAATGGAAACAGCTAGTGCCTTCAAGTGTAGAAAAAAAGACAAGAGTGAGACAAAAGTGAGGGCAGTGGATAGAATTCCAGCTTGAAGAAGTTATAGCAGTGAATAGCTATGATGCAGAAACTAAAATTGATCACATAGAAAACTAATAGCAATAATATAAATTGAACAGTGATAGTGGTAAGCTGTTTAAAGCACGGAGTGGTTCTGGGTGCTCAACATTCACTTTCCCAAAGGGGTATTTGTTGAACAGGAGGTAGTATAAAATCTAATAAAAATGTGATAAAATCTAGCTTCTCTGGGGCAAGAGATGCTCACAGGTGGGACCTGGACCCATCCTGGCAGCTTTTCCAGCAGTGCCAGGACACAGCGGGCACTCCTGACATCAGACAGCTAGATGACTTGCAAGGCAGGAAATTTTCATACCTAAGTGTTTCGTGGTGAAAGACTGCAGAGGCTAAGTGCCCTTGGCTACGTGGCTTAGTGTTTCAATACAACTCCTGGAATTTGGCGGGGGGGAAGGAAAAAGAAAAAAAAAGGAAAAAGAAAAAAAAGGGAAAAGTTAGAAGAAGTGGCTAGAGAGACCTGACACTGTACTGCTACAGCAGGTACTGTGTGGGCAGGGTCCTGAGCCCTCCCAGCTCAGCGGTGGCTTTTCTGTTTACATCAGTGGTCCTAAGCTCCTGCCTGCTAACCATGGCCTTGGAAACGTACAGCAGAGCAGTAAGCTAGGATGGACCATCGTGGTCACCCAGTCCAGGCTTCTATCTATGTAGGCCAAAAAGTATCGCCCAGTAATTCTTTCAGGGAAAGGGTTTTCTTGCACATGCAAATACACAGCACCCATAAGCAGAAATTTGCAGGATTTGAGCCTCGGATATGATCCGCATTAAATATATTTTATAAATTGACCAGAATATCTAAACATGTTTTCCAATCTTATTAACTGTTGTGCATGCATAACTGAATTAATTCTCCATATTAATATTCTTAGAAGACATTTATAGAACAAAACAAAAACATCCACAAAGTATTTTGACACAAAGCACAGGAGCCGGAGACAAAGATGAGCTGAGAGGGGGAAGTGGACCAGAATTCATTTAGTATTACACTTATCTCTGGAGCAAATGATCACTCATTAATTAAAACGCTGCTGCTAGTTGTAGTTGGAAGACAAAAATTCTTCATAATTGTGTGAAGTGTGTAATTTTTGTTAGTATACTATTATTTTTCATATTTCAATGAGATGCTCTTCAGGATCCTTTTGAAAAAATCAAATAATTGCTTGTGATATCATTTCATGGCTAAGTATAGTGTTTTAAATACATACTGTGCTGTAAGTTCAAGAATTTGACAGTGACTTTAGGGCCATGGTTATGATAATGGCAAATGGGTAGACGATAGAACATGCCTGTGAGCAAGTTTTCTTTTGTTCTAGACAAAGCTTTTTTTTTCTTCCTTTTTTTTTTTAATGGCTTAAGCTCATTGCAGAAAAGGATTTCTTTGAAACAGCGAAGAAAAAAATGTTAAGAGCCTTGCTTACAAGTACCCTGTATTTTCTTCTCTTTTTTTAACTGTAGAAGCACTTTACCTATTATTATGAATCTTGTCTGCTGAGATAGTTCAGCCTTCATGTTATGTTTACCAAGGCCAGACTAGAGGATCAAATAATTTATAACCATTCCTGTTGGGTTTTATGTAATAACTTTGGAACTCATATAAAGTAATGATCCACAAACTCTTTTAATGTTCATTATAAAATATGAAATATTTCTCAGAACCATTGCAATTATGTGACCAGACATAACTGTTTCACACATGAGTAAATACAGGGAGGTTTAACATAACTTTATTATCTTCCTGTCTTTTCCTCTCATTGATGTGATAATACTGTTTTAATATTTTTCTAAAGAAAAGTTAAGTAATTTCAGAATCTCTATTGAGGCCTAGTTTATTGGTTTTTGTAATAGAGTACTCAAGAATAATTGTATTTATGATTAGACTGATAGTAGTAAATGTTGTTGTGCTGAATAGGGGTAAAATACCCTGAAAGCTTTATATTATTATAGATGAATATATACACATACATCAGTAGGAAGACATTATTAATATCTGTCTGTCTGTCTATGCATTTATATTATGCTCATCATAGTATCAGTGCACCTTCTCTGGAGACTTTCTGGGGTTTAGCAGTTATTAAAATGTCAGTAGATATAGGATGGCAAAACTCATTAAGACTACATAAAAAAAACATCCCAGGTCCTTGCCTGATACTTAGAGCTAACCTTTAATTTCCCCCTCTTCTTCTGATCTTCTTGGATTTAGACAAGACATAAAGTGGAGCCTGCCAGAACCTAAACTGTCTGCTGAAGCTGTTTGATCAGCCCAAGCTCCTGTTAAACCTGGCTGGGGACTTCATTGATGTCCAGAGGGTTTCTGCCCCATTCAGGCTAGGAGAAACCTCTGAACTTTATAGCTGGTAGCTCTGAAGCTTTTCACATCTCTCTATCTCTGTGCTGTACCTCTTACAGGAGTGACAGGCTTGTGAGTCTATCTCTGAGATCCTGCCTGTGTGTCTGAGTTACAGCATATGCAGTGAACATTTGGTGCTAACGCTGGGAAAAATAAGCCACCCTAGAGAAAACAGCACAGAGGGAAAAAGTTCATAGCACACAGAAGGATGCTCACCTTCCCACCTTCCCCCTTTCCTTCCTTGAGGAGCAGCAGTCAGCATACAGAAGGGGGAAGAGGGTGAACATGCGTGTTCAAACTGGAAAATATACAATACTATTTTTCTTTTACCAACATAAATTGGTAATATAAAGTAACAGAATTTTGGTCTCCAGCTGAATGGTACTAAACAAACATCATCAGAAAAAAAAAAGATCTTTGGCCAAAAGAGCATAATCTAATTACGAATGGCCTTAATAAGCAGAAGCCATTTTTTCCTAATTCTCCCCTTGTCTGCCTGACATCTTTCATCTTGCAGACACTTCAGGGTAGGAGCTGCCTTTTCATTACTGGTCTGTGCTGTGCCAAGGGCAGAAACCCGTTGTAGGGCTGTCTGCAGCACCACCAGCCGTGGTAGCAACAGCAGCCGGTGTAACAGGGAGCCGGCATGATGTTGGGCCTGAAACTTAGACTGCATTTTAGGCTGTGTATAAGCTTGATGCTGGAGTCTTTAGTGGATCAGATATCATAGAATCGTTAAGGTTGGAAAAGACCTTTAAGATCATTGAGTCCAACCATTAACCTAACACTGCCAAGTCCACCACTAAACCACGTCCCTAAGCACCACATCCACCCGTCTTTTAAATACCTCCAGGGATGGGGACTCAACCACTTCCCTGGGCAGCCTGGTCCAATGCCTGACTACCCTTTCAGTGAAGAAGTTTTTCCTAATAGCGAACCTAAACTTCCCCTGCCGCAGCTTGAGGCCTTTTCCTCTCCTCCTATCGCTTGTTAATAGGGAGAAGAGACCGACCCCCACCTTGCTACAACCTCCTTTCAGGTAGTTGTAGAGAGCAATAAGGTCTCCCCTCAGCCTCCTCTTCTCCAGACGGAACAACCCCAGCTCCCTCAGCCACTCCTCATAAGACTTGTGCTCCAGACCCTTCACCAGCTTCGTTGCCCTTCTCTGGACACGCTCCAGCACCTTCATGCCCTTCTTGTAGTGAGGGGCCCAAAACTGAACACAGTACTCGAGGTGCGGCCTCACCAGTGCTGAGTACAGGGGCACTATCACCTCCCTGGTCCTGCTGGCCACATTATTCCTGATACAAGCCAGGATGCCTTTGGTCCTCTTGGCCACCTCAGCACACTGCTGGCTCATGTTCAGGCAGCTGTTAACCAACACCCCCAGGTCCTTTTCTGCCAGGCAGCTCTCCAGCCACTCCTCCCCAAGCCTGTAGCGTTGCATGGGGTTGTTGTGACTCAAGTGCAGGACCCGGCCCTGAGCCTTGTTGAATCTCATAGAGTTGGCCCTGGCCCATCGATCCAGCCTGGCCAGGTCCTTCTGTAGGGCCTTCCTACCCTCCAGCAGATCGACACTTCTACCCAACTTGGTGTCATCTGCAAACTTACTGAGGGTGCACTCAATCCCCTCATCCAGATCATCAAGAAAGATATTGAACAGGACCGGCCCCAGTACTGAGACCTGGGGAACACCACTCGTGACCGGCCGCCAACTGGATTTGACTCCATTCACCCCCACTCTCTGGGCTCGGTCATCCAGCCAGTTTTTAACCCAGCGCATATGTGGTTCTCCAGGTAGTATTCTGTATGCATACAGAAACTTTGAGATGAGGGTAATGTCCCCCCTTTCCCTCCTGGCTTTGGTGTTTCACCAGCCAGCCTCCCTTCACCTAGAATAATGAAGATTTTTCAAACTCCTTCCTCCCATGGCCACCCTGCCATAGAAACTGGAGATGGAACCCGCACAGAGGAGGTTTTGCAGTAGGCCTCAGGCTGGCTCTGTCAGACCTGCTGACAGACCTCAGTGACTTTTTTCCTTTTTTTGCCTTTCTCAAACCACAAAAAATGGTTTGATGTCATACCACAGAGGGGCTTCACAACATCTCCATGGACTTCCAGGGCACTCAAAGGTTAAATTTCTTCACTCCCACTATCCTGCTTGCTTCTCATACTGCAAGCTTTGTGCAGGGAGGAGTAATTTTCATGCATTAAGAGAAGTGAATCCAGAAATGTTATTTTCATGAGTCAGGAATAACCTGCAAGATACTAAGTACTGAAGCAAAGCAGAGCCATGAATCCGTTACACACAGTCATCCCTAACAAGAGAGAGAAAAATCATTATTTCGTAGAGTCCCTATGTTGTGTGTAATATTTGTAGGGCATTCTGTTCCCTTTAATTTTAAATTAAAATGTCTTTATTTTTCATTGTGAAATGCTGGTGCATTGAAGAATGAGTCCAGTTGTGTTTAGCAGTAGCAAAATGCAGTATAACTGCATATGATGAGAGGTATGATCTATGCAGAAGATGCAAAGGACAGTGGCAATAAGACGGGGTCTCCATTTTCATTTTTAACATTAAATTTGTACAATTTTAAATATGAAGCAGTTTTCTGGTAGACAGTTTTCTTATGAAAAGGTTTGAACTTCAAGAGTAATTTTTATTTTCAGTCATTTATGGATTTATATCACATCCATTTTAAGAAGCACTTTTATAATTTCCTAAGGCATGTTTTTGTCCAGGCAGAGTTACAATAGTTAATTCATTTGACACTGAAAACTAAATTTTAGCTTGTTTTTGGAAAGTATGAAAAAAATCAAAGTCAGATTGTGAAAGATTTTACTTTGCAGATAGTAGAATATAGCTCAACATAGGATAAAGCTCCACATCTGCAGAGTCAGAAGGAAGGTCTCCTGAAGACAAAGGTTTAGAAAAACACTCTGCTTTTGTCCTAGGCCTTTTCTCTCTGAAGTTCAAAGGACTGGGTAGATCCATAATGGAGAGGCCAGTTTTGATCTTGTGATATTTGCTGGATGTTGACGCTCGAAGTTTCATTTAAACCTTTCCTTCAGGGGAGCGTGCAACTCGGTTAACCAAGGATGGAGTTTTTTCACTCTATATGCTTGACCTGGGGATGCTGTACCCAGATTTAGCAAACATATTGCTGACTTTAAACATGTTTAGGCCAAGTATCCATTATAAAATTCCTAGCATGAACCTGAGCTGATGCTCCAGGTATGAGTAGCAGTCATATAAAATGTGTTTACGTGCATTCTTCACCACAAACAAATTAAATCTGTGTTTTCAGACAAGTTTCGCTTTGTGTTTTGGAACTGCTATACACTGAAAATTCAAGGCATGTATGAATTAGTTCAACAAATAGATAAATTTTTGGAATCTGGAACAATTCAAAACAACTATATTTTAAACTTGCCTCTAATGATAAACGGACTTATCAGGAGCATGTTACAAATACACTTTTAGCATATGATCAGAGATGTCTTAGTTTAATATAGCGTTTTCCCTGTGATATTACGAGCTAGAAGAGCTATCTTCAGTCCTGTCAGCATAAAAACTGCACAGCAGGAGGTGAAACACATGAAGCAGTTTCCAGGCCTCTTAACATACACAATTCATGCAGTTGAAGAGGTTTTGATAGCCTAACTCTTTTTTTTTCTTTTTCTTTCTTTTTTTTTTTTTTTTTTTTTTTTAATCTTGGATACCTAATGGTCGACTTTTTGTTGCTATCTTGAGACACTAAGATTTTTTCTGGAGAAAAAAAATCCCTAATTATTTCCTCCCCCATACAAAGTTAAACCAGTCTTTTCTGTTTTATTAGGTATCAGGCAAGAGATTACATCAGAGGTGAGAGGGGCTGTATGTAGTTAAGAGCATAGTGTGATGAGACCACATAGGTTGAGACTATAGCCAGCATTAACTATGCTCCTTCCCCCTAAAGCAGCTATATGTTTCTCTGCTGTAGTGCTTTGGAGCAAGAGCATTGAAGTTAAGAGTACGTGGCCCTAAGGTAGATGTCCCACCCACTAATGTCTTGGTTGACATAGATGGAGGGTCTGTACCATAGGCTGGAGACGTGACTCCTAGAAGGGAGCAGTATAGTACAAGAAGTTGTGGGGTTTTTGGTTTGTCTTCCCCCCCGCCCTCTGCCCTTTGACTTGGTGAAGGAGGAAGGAGAAGGAGGGATTTCTTCACCTGGCTTTGCAAAAAGTCAGTCTTCAGCTGCCTTCCTGGGTGAGCTCCCAACTTCCCCCATTCTCCTGCTTTGGCTTTCTTAGCCACCCAAACACCCTTCTCACGGAAGGGTGCTGCTGTTCCCTGCCTTTTGCTTCAGGGTTTGTCTCCACCTCAAACTTTTTCCTTATTCTGCCAGCAAAGGGGAAGTCCCTTTCAAGGAGAGGCAGGAGCTCATCACCCCCTTGACCCCTGCTCCCTGTTCCCACCTCTACTAATAGGACTCAGCTGTCATTTCCCTGAACCTGAATGCAAGAGTTAGCAGCTGATCCTGGGATGATTTATCAGGAGAGCCCCACATTTCTATATGGCTTTTCAAGTATGCCACCATATTTCAGGATCACTGAAAAGGGCAAGTAGGTCCAATGACCTACTTACGTGGGACCAGTGACTATGAATAACATCTGTGTAGTGATGAATGTGCCGTGACCTGTATAATGCAGTGAGTTTGGCTCTCTCTTTTTTTGAGATTTTTATAGAAATAGTGATGATTTTCTAAAATGTTCTATAAACTTTCATAAAATCTGGAAAATATTGTAGGGTATAAGTAAATTGAGCCATAAAAGTATGTGACCTGCTTCAGAAGTGTAGGTGGGTAATGTTAATGTTGTGATGTCCCCCAGGCCTTAGCTTATAATGTTATCTTTGGTCATACTCAAAAGAAAGCTAATTTATGGGCTTTCAAATCAGGACTAATTAATATAAAATGTCCTTACTTTATATGATAAATTCCTTTTGTAAAAAATTTTAATGGTGTGTCTTTCTGAATAATTCTCCCCGTAGTGTAGGATGTGAATCTAGAACATTAAGAAAAAATTAGAATTTTTGAGTAAATTTGAAGCACTGAATATAAATATAGAATATTAACTTCCTTTTTTGAAGTATATTGTTCACAGTCATCCTTTGTCTATTAACATTATCTCGCATATGAAATCTGAAATCTGCTGTCTTTAGATCTCAGCGTTCTTTCACGATGGATGTACATGGAATTGTTGACTGTCAATACTGTTGAGTGTACAACCAGCACACTAAGGTTAGCTTGCCTGCGACATTGTCTCTTGAGATTCAAAGGATGTCATTCCTGTCTAAGTGGTAGAGCGATAATACATCTGCATTCTCTGTCTGTGACACCTCGCTGTCATGTGGCTTTGTCAATGGACAGCAACGCCTGTCATTTTGTTATGAGGCCCAACATAAAGCGTACATCACCCTTGACATACTATAAAGTGCAATGTGTAAAGAGGGTTATGCCTGGTGTCCGTGGAGTCTAAGCATTCTGTTTTGAAAGCTCATATAAAATAATAATATCCTCAGAAGACCAGATTCTGCTCTCAGCCGTACTGTTGAAAATCCACAATAGCTTCATAGACCTCAGAGGACCTAATTCTGCCTAGCTCCGACTCCAGTAGGGTGGAAGATTAAAAGAACAAAGCATTAAGTGATGAATTTCATCCCAGAAGTGTTAACTTAAGGTCAAGGAGCACAGTTTATGAGATTTTTTTAGTGCTCCGTGGCCCATGCACATCTCATCCCCTATCTGGCACTGCTGCTGTTAGGCAGAAGGAGAGTGAAGGGAGAATCTAGTGTTGTGACTTGAAGTTTGGACTGATCTAATTGGAATCCCATTTTCTTGGGAAGGATAATTCATACGAGGTTTTGAGTATATCAAGGGTTAGGCGTAGCAGGTACTTAGACTAAGAAAAGGAAAGTGTGAATTTTTATTTCTTTTCAGTCTTTCTCATGCCTCACGCTACTTATCTCCCCTGAAACACATCCCTCTGTGGACATTTGTAATTATAGGAGAACATTCACAAAAATAAAGTTTTATTGTTCAGTAAGAACGTGAAGCTGTTTTCCTCATCCTTATCATCACATGCTGTAATCTGAGGCACCAATCAAAAATATTTGAAATATTGCCTCAATGACTTAGTACCTTTCTTTATTATACGCCATGTATAGAATGGCCATTGATGTGAGAAAAGGCTTCAAGTTTTGAAGTGAATGCAGAGCTATACCCTAAAAGATAGGAGGCTTTGTGTCTGGGACTGTTTAAGCAGTGTTTTGTGGTAGTTATTCTAATGTCTTGGAGATGGATGCAGGAAGGAGTTGAAAGCCTTCACATCTAGCAGAGGAAGAGTGATGTTTTGTAACTTATCTTACCATCTTCAGGGGAATTCAGCATGTTTTAACAAATCTTACCCAGCCTTATTTAGCTTATCAGTCACTAGATGCAGGGACTCTTGTATGTGTATGTATGTATCTATCTATAAATAATGTGAGTATGCACAGACATGCAGAGTATGTGACACAATTATGTTCTCCTCCTTACTGAGAACATTGGTGCTATTGCTAAATAAGTTTTAAATAATATTAATACTACTACAGAGTTAACAAGATTTTTCTGTGCAGACAGCTCCGAAGACCCAACTCTATCTGATTTATTGTTTAGTCAACTTTAAAATGCCCCAGAGATCCCAAAGATCCTCTTGGCTGTTGCTGTAGGGGTGGGACTTTTATGAACATGTTTGTATTTTGATAAGAAATAGTACTTTGTTAAAACATGCAAACAGCACACTTTGCTTTTTTTTTTCCAAGGGCCATCTTTTCACTTAACTGTTGTTAAGTTCAGAGTTTATCAGCACGGTTAGTATTGGTTAACCTTTATTGCTACAAATATTGCATGTTCTGTCTATATAACTGCCATCTGGAGACAAAGTCTGAATATTTTAGCAAGGTGTTTATAAGGCTGAAGTCTGCACTGAAATTGGCTGAATTGGTAGATATAGATTTCTAGGCTAGCTTTTGATAGCCCTGTGGTGGAAAAACCCTGTATATTGATTCTCACCAGGGACTATATTGTTAAAATATATAAATGTAAAAATTGACTTAGGAAATAAAAAATAAATGATAGCTATAAATCAGGGATAGCTGATAAACAAATAAATATCTATCACTATTATATCTCGGTATTTCCCAAAGATATCTGAAGAGCACTTAATTGTAACTGAGTAATCAATTATTCAATTAACCTTCTTCTCATCGAATATATATTTGATATAACTTTTTGAAGCTTGGGCTCTAAAAGGTTTATATTGATTGCAGGTTTCAAGGCCATATGTTTCAGTTATTGGATTTGTGCAGTCAAAATTGACATCCTAAGTTCACTAGAATATGTAAATATTTGAATGTAATGAGTTTCCAAGACTGTTGGAGTTAATGCAGTTAGTTTTCATTACTTTTTAGAACTACAATCTTTTGTGATTATGAAGTTCACCTTAGGAGAACACATGTCACTTAAATACATTTGTTATTCAGAATACATTAGGGACATAGCTTATTTTATGGTCTGGCTATGAACTTTCATAAATTCCTTTTTCACATTGCTTTGGATGGAGTTGATTGGGAAACATTTCAGCCTTTCGTTGTAAAATGACACAAATTGTGGGAATTCTTCAAACAAAAATATTTCACAAGGGCACTTTTTGATTTTGATGTTGTCCTGCTGGGCACCTGCTGCCGTGCCAGTAGAAATCTTGCTTATGGTGCTTGCTGCTGGCTGCCCGCAAACACCCTTGGCAGGATCAGGGTGTGACCATCGCCCACCTATATGGAGGCTCTAGATGTGTTCATACTGAATTTTGAAATGGATGCATTCCTCTCCCGCTATCCTTAGAGTTTGGTAGCTGTAATTTTCTAGCTAAGTTTCTTGAGGCTGTTTCTGTCAGTTGATGAAACGAGCACATGAGGATGTGGCATGCAAACAGGGAAGTCTCACTTTCCATGAACATGTGTTTAAAATACACTCGTTGCTTGTACATTCATCACAAATGAGCAGTAGCTTAAATTAAAGCAACTGATTTCAACAATTACCCAGCCCTAGTAGTTTAGCAAAGTAGTAAGGGACAGCAAAATCCTGCTTTCACTGTTTACAAGGTCAAAATGGGAAAGTGGAATGTGGGGAATATAACCCCTCCATTCCTGTGAGAGCCACCTGGTCTGGACCTCTAGATACAAACCAGGGTAGAAATGGCTTTTTTTGGTTGGTTGGTTGGTTGGTTAGTTTGGGGTTGTTTTGTTTTGTTTGTTTGTTTGGTTTTTTTTCAGTACCACTTTTCCTCCCAGGAGCTGAGCTACAATGCTTCTGGGTTAGCTTCCATGAACAGCCAAAATTGGCTGTCTTGCATGAGCAAGCCGAGCCCTTGTCTGCAATGTTGGGTTTCATTCACGTACTGTGAGCCCCCAAATCAAATGCCAGAGGAAAACACCAGAAGATTTTTTGATAGACTGGGAAAGAGTTGTTTACTTATTCCTTTATTTCAATGCGTGATGATATAATGGATTTCTTAAGTAAGACTTAGTAAATTTCAGATTTTATCAGATAGGAAGAAATAACTGCACAAAGAAAATCCATATATTATGTGATCTTAAATGCTCATCAGACTCTCAGGGTGCAAGGACCCGTCCATTAAGGATGAAATTTACTGTGTTTCTTCACTTTGGCTTTTTTGTGCAGATAGGTTGATTTGTAAGCATATGAGGGACATATTGTTAAATAACAGTGATTTACATAGGTGCAAAACCGCTGCAGCGGTGTGGAAACTTGCAAAATTCCTTCTAATGGTCTCTGGCTATATTAAAAGAAAAGAGCTAGAAAGGGTTAATAATAATCTGACGGTCTTCAAAATTTGTTTGATATAGCAGTGCACAAAAATATTCATTTCTGGCAACTCTCTTGACAACCTTTTGATATTTAGATTTTTTGTGTGTGTGCTTCAGTGTGTAATAGATTAACTTAGCTCTGCAGAAAGGGTCTTTATAGAATCCTTAACTGTTGCACTCATTATTGAATAAACAGCACTTTCTTCATGGGGGAAAAAAAAACCTGCAGATTTTTTCCCTCTTAAAAATGCATTCATAATCTAGATATTAGCAAACAATTTTTTTTTTTTTTTCTGCTCCTGAAAAATATCACAAACAGTCTTGGTTTGACCTTGTTAATGCAGGACCATTTTAGTAATCTGTGCCTAATGATTTTTTACATTAAACCACAGCTTGTGTTGGACCCTTGTGTGTCACAGTAATTTAAGAACAGTCATTTTGCACATTCCGATCCCATTATGTTACATTGTTACTGAATAAAGACTGGTATTATGTTGCTCCTATAAAGGGCAGAAATGGCCTGAATTTTATCTGCTGAACGAATCAATCTGGATTATGTCAGCTGAAAAGAATTGTGAACTGCAGTCTCCAGCAGATGGGGAGATTTTAAAAATGTATCTGTTTGGTTGTGAATACATCAGCTAAGATAATACCTTGTGGTGACTGAAAAGTAGTTTTTCTCTCTTTTTTTTCAATGAAGACTGTACCAATTATCATTTCAACATAAAGTATTAGGAGATCAATTGGGAACTGAATGCCATTTCCTAATGTTAATACAGTGTTTTATTTAAGCTGCCTTGACAGGCTGTCTAGGCTGTGGGAAAAAGACTGAGCAAATAATGAGTAAAGGGTTTAGAAAAAAGACAGAGGGTGGAGCTTGGCAAACGATGTGAGCTATTCATCAACAACTCAACAAGGATGATGGAAATAATAAGTACTCCTTAAAGAAAAGGGGAAAGGATTTTTTTAAAGAAACAGTTTCCTTTAAAAAATATTTAACTCTAACTTTGTATTACTTTCTGATTAGCTGATTTTAAACTTCCTGAAATCAGCAAAAGCTTCCCTTTGAAATGGATAGTATGCGTTTAAACAGCGCATTCTTTAGCAATCAGTTAAAAAAAAAAGAAACGGTGTCTAATTTCCTGTTCATTTGTGCAAATTTCTTACCATGTGGCATTGTCATTTAATATCTAAAGTACATTAATGCATTTCTATAATGCCAAAACCTTCAGACAAATCCCCTGTGTGAAATAATTTGTGTGAACTTTGGACTAACCATGAATAAAATCAAGATCTTATTATGTCCTTTATTTATATGGTACAGAAAAGCTTTGAAACTTAATACTAGCACCAACGCGATATGCACATTCACTGTGATGCTTTGAAAAAGAAAAAAAAAACCCACCCAACTTTCCTACATTTTTGTGGGTTTTGCCCACTATTCAGATACCATTACGTTACTTCTGAAAATATTTGTCTTAGAAATCAATAGGCTATTCTAATATTATTGTGTTCCGAGTTGCTAAAATTTCCATTCAGCAGATATAATTCCACCATCTGTAAAGTTCTAGATTTTATAATACTTATAAGCTGTTTTTAATCTATTTTTACTGCCATGTTCTGTCCTGAAATGTCAGAGAGTGCAGACTAGGTCTCGGAATTAACATGACAGTTAAGAAACTTGGCAAGGTTTTACAGCAGATTGTGACATTAACAAAGTACAAAGGAGAATGGGGAAATTAACATTAATGTATGCTTGCAGACACTATAAAAATCTATATGTCCATGATCGGGGAACTAAAAATAGGGATGTTTTTTATGTTGATGCCATTAAATACAGAGCTTTACTGTGAAAAGAAATTTCCATATGAAAAGCAACTTACTAAAAAGTAATGCTGTAATCCCTCCTCTGGATTGAACAACAGGTTTATGTATCCTAGGTCAAGTAGGCATATGGCTGGTTTTTGTTTTTCAATTTTGTTTTAGGCTTTTTTGAATCTATGATGAAACTGCTTTGAAAGCACCAATATTGTTTTTCAACAGCTGCAACAGATATAGTATGATAGATGTCCTGATAAATGGTAGCAGTTATTAAAATTCACAGATTGCACAGTAAATCACATAAAAAGTCAATCCTCTTTCACAGCAAGAAGCTAAAATAAGTGTTCATAGTTCATGGCCGGCTCTTCCTCAGGCATTGCACACCCGAAGCCCCGAAGCCCTCCCGGTGCACTCCCTGGTGTCATCCCTGGTGCCCAGCCTCCCAGGGCCACCACGACTGGCGTGGCTCTGCCAGGCTGAGGTTTCTCTGCATATATGTCCCTTTTCTGTAACCAGTTGGTGGTCCAGGACATGGGACAAAACCCTCCCATAATACCCAGAGAAAAACAATGGCTGTTGCACAGGCGAAAAGGAAGATCTAACTGTTGGGTACATCAGTGAAAGTTACAGGGAATAACACTACTTTCTGATGAAAAAAAATTCTTTTTTTGTCTGAGTTTTTTAATCTGTAAGTTACTCAAAGCCCTATTCAGCCCAGATCCGGGAGGGCCGGTGGCTGAGGCTTCCCAGGCTTCTGCAGCTTGGCACCCACAGCATCTAATCCTGATACCACAGAAAAAACCGTCTCTTTTCATCACCACTGATATTGTGCCACTGCTTTGTCGGACCCTGGCCATAGAGTATGAAGACGCAGCTCCTCTCTGCTGCCTGGGGAAAATGGCTGTAGGAGCGAGCTGCCTGCAGCTGAGGGGTACCTATGCTAACAGCAGAGCTGGGTTTTTTGATGAGTGGCAGAAGCTAACTTCCAGCACTGCTAGTGCAGTTTTGGAGTGTTTCCTGTCTTTGTGTTGATATTACCCACGGGTTCAGCACACGGGAGAAAAAAAAACAAGTTTGTTTACTGACACCCTTCCTTAGGATGTGCTCTGTGACAGCCTTTTAGCAGAGTGATGTACAGCAGAGGCGTGAGCTGCCATCAGTGAGTGGCAAAGTACAGCAAAGTTTGCTATTCGAGCCATGGCCATTTTTCACACCGTGTCATGCTTCCGAAGCATTTTGTATATTTAAAACCAAACTGAAACACTGTTTGCATTCCCTTACATAGCCTTTCTGCCTCAGACACCGATTGGACCAAGCGAGCGCAGGTGCCAGTTGCAGGGACAACAGCAATATTCCCTTGTGTGAACGCGAGTAGTCTGATGCAATGCAAACATTAATCTCTCGGCTACAAAGGAACAGCATGGATCCATCTGTTACTTTCTTTGCTCTTAATCAAGTTGGGGAGGGAGCAAAAGTTCACGTAGCAAATGTGGGTATGTACTAGATTGGGACCTGAGTTGTAAAGCTGAGATCAAATTTAGAGGCAATAGGATTTTTGGAGGTCTATGAATCCAGAGTTGCATATCATTTTGGACCTCTTCTTTCACCAAATTTGGAACTGGAAATTGAATTCTGGGATGTGGTATTGGCCCACTCTGCTCTGTAACCCACAATGCTGAGAGCAGACTGCTGTCCCTATTATGATTGTGCTAACAATTGACTTTTTGGTTTGGCTGTCTTGCAGAAAAAAAAAAAAAAAATCAATCTCAACCAAAAATTATTTCTTTTTCTAGTTTGCTTAATAATATGAAACATAGAAAATACTATGTCTTGTATCAAATGAGGCAATTCTAGGCAGGGGAAAAAAAAAGAAAAAAAAAAAAAAAGAAAAACACAAAAGCCATGCAGGGCCAGACTGTCAGAAAGGCAGAGAAGGAGATGACAGCCCTTTTATCCTCCAGTTGAGCAGTTAGAAAACTTATCCAGGATGCAGGAGGCCTGGCCTGAATTCACTGCTCTGCTGAGGAGAGAGTAACCCACATCTTGGGTATGTATTCCTGCCAGATAGCTGCTCACTGAAAGAAGAATCCCTCCCTGCTGCCTTTGCTCACTTACTACTCATCCCTAATGCATTTGATGCAGCGTTTGATTCCCTTCCTCTTTGAAGCAGACTGTTTTTAAAATACTGGATAAAAACTTGTTTTCCGGAAGGATGTATCACTACTCTGAGCAAGAGGAGACCCAGTCATGGCCATGACCACGGTGGTGTCTGCTGTTAGTGAGGTCACTGTTCATTAAACTTATTTTGCTCGCTTCTGGTAACCAGAGTTTTTGAAAGGAGATGAGGCAAAACCAATTTATTTTTAAAAATAGAAGTATTTCTAGATAGTTCATATTTGGAACCCTTTTTTCAAGCATTTAGGATGTCTGTATCCTGTATTCAGATAATCATGTAATCGCATCATCTCAAGAAACATAAATGCATGTTTATGTGCCAGTTTGGGTGTCCAATTATGGGTAGGAGCAGCTTGGTAATACTTCCTGAATTGCTCCTTCTCACTGTATCATAGCTGGTTTCTCTCTCTGCTGTAAGTACATTGCCCCCCCCCGCCATTTTAGCTTTACCAAAGAGCAGCGAGCGCTTGCTCGCTGTTGAGCTCTGGCAGGGTTGGTGGCCCAGGGACACAGAGCGTGTCCTTGTCCAAGGTGTACTCTCGGTAGCCAGCAGTGTCAAACAACGTCTGCATCCACTGATGGAGACTCCTAAACGCTAAGGGCACAATGTACCTCAGAGCTGTGCCCTGCCAGCACTCATATCCCACCAATTTCTCTGTTGGTGTGGAAAGCAATTCGGTTGGACTGGGTGAAAAATTAGAAGCTACTTCAATGAGATGTTTCTCCATAAGGTAAACTGATTTTCATATTAATGGCTATGTTTTCATTGCACTGTTTCTTCTGATTCCTTACCGAGGGAGATGTCCTATTTTTTGAGACCATGTATGTTCAGGATTTAGTATACTGTGTACACACGCGTCCAGCTATTTGGACAGCTTTGCTTCGGCTCTGATTTTTTTTGATACACATTTGAAGAAACCCTTGTGATCATTTCTGGACCTACACTCCACTTATCTAGAGTGGGGCAGTAGTAGGTAAGAGAAGAATGGCATAAAATCCCTGGGGTGTAGCAATTATTATCTATTAATTTATTCTCCATTCTTTCAGTTCCATGAGATATGAGCCACCTGGAGCTGGCATCTTACTCCTAAATGCGGACCTGTAGCATTTGACAGTGTGATGACCTGCCTAATGCCACTGCTTTTCTGAATATTTATGCCTGTGGTATTGCTTACAAGTTTCACAAGTCTCCTTCTCTCAAGGGCTTGCAAATAAAACACTAAATGAGAGGGGTCTTCAGCCTTAACACAGGAACAGATTGCCCAAGAGATATTTAAAAACTTGATGTTCCTTTTTGTAATGAAATAAAGTGGAGAAGTGCAATCATATTTCATGCCATGGATAAAACTTGGATGAAGGCTGAGGTGCCCCTGTCTAGTAGAGGAAATCTGGTGAATATGTCTCTGGGTTCCTCATAGGTCCTTGCAATTAGGAGTGAGAAGAACATAATCAGTTGAGAAGACTCTTTCCCCCATTGTTAGCTGAGGCACCAGGGATTGAAAACTTCTTGCCTGGCACATTCATGTGCTTCCCTGCCCTGTGGTTGTGGCGACTTTGTGGGTCTGTGGGAATGTTTCATCCTTTGTCTTTCCAAACAAATAAATTACATTCATGAGATGGCTGTTTTATAAGTTTTCTTTCTTGTGTAACTTGAACATTTTGATTCCTCCTTTTCATTACAATGCAGAGCTCTCCGAATGCTAATGTACATGAACTACATATGATGCACACAAAATCATATCACGTGTACTTTGTGGTTAGGATGGATGTGTAAGAATGGGCACATAATATTCTAGCTGTAGAATATCAGAGGTTTTCCTAGAAACTGTAGTTACTCTCTGACTTTGGTATGGTTCCCATGACTTCAAATGTACTGAGCTGTTTAAGCTTGGTAGCTTCCCCTTTGAAAGACACACGTTCTTCATAGCCACTCATCCATCTTTTGTTATTTAGTAATAGTTCCATGTCTGAATGAAGAATTATATACCTACTTTTCGTAAGGCATACTTCTCTGGCTATATGCATTTGGAGTGACATCCAACAAGCATTTGAACAAACTCAGCTGTAGATTTTAATATGAAGACTTTTTTTTTTTTAAAGAAACACGATTGCTTGTCAAAAAAAGTGTTAAATTCTACAGCACATCTTGCAACACGTGCACTTTTCTTTTGCATTTTACACTTCTTTCATCTTCATACAAAACAGTTTCTAGAAGGGTATGTTCAAGAGAGGAACCTTTACCACAATACTGGGGTTTAAACCTCCCCAACATTCAGTGTAGAGCTGTGTATATGTATTTGATTCCTTGACGTTTTATCGCTTTCAAGCCTTCCATTTTAACCAGATTTATTGGAAGTAGGTGCTGTCAGATGTTTTATGGATATCATAGTTCTGTTTTCCTCTTTTTCCTGGTGATACTTTGCTGATTTTATTAAAGATGAAAACGTTGTGGTAGTAGCTAGTTTGAGTTGAACCATAGATAAGTCCTGTCCCTGTGTTCCTGGTGAAGTTGCCTTTCTTTTGCTGCAAGGACCTTCCTTTTGACTTGTTACAGAGGTAAACGATGTATCCATGTAAAAAAAAGTATTGTAGCATCAGCTGTACTTCAGCCATGCTTTTTTATATCTATCTTTGCTCTAGAAACCCTTCTGTTGCCATTGTACTAGATGTAAAAACATATGTTCCTGTAAGATGCTACCAGGGAGCTGAGCTGCTGCTCTGCGCGGGGGAAGTCCAAGGGTCAGGGCTGGGGCAGCTGCTGAAGCACCAGGATTTATGCAGCGAGTGGATAGAGCTGTCAGACCGGCGACTGCGCACCTCGCGGGGAAAGCGTTAGCAGCAACCAGATACAGCAAGGCTCACCCTGTCTAGAAAGGGCTGGTGTGAAATCTTGCAGGCAGAAACCATCTACAAACAATTCCGTTTCCTCTCCCTGAAAAGTTGCCTAATTAGATACCTCAGAAAGGAGATTGGCTAACTGGGGGGAGACGCGGGGCCTGGCAGTGTAGTAATGTAAATGTTTCCATTTCAGCTGTGGGGATATGACTTCAGATGTGGGACAGTTCAAGGAGGGATGAGATCTCTGCAAGGCTGCTGGCCTGGCTTAGGAGGAAACCCAGAAGTGAGGGAGGGCTGTTGCACTCAGTGATGCTACCACTGACCTGAGCTTTGAAAGACGGCAGATGAGTGGTCCTCTGTGGGTGTCCAGGAGGTGAGGGGGTACCAGCAACCCCTCAGCACCCAGCAGAGCTGGCAGGGGACGTGCCACACTCCCCTGGTCCTGCATGGTGTGCTGCAGGGCTGGCCAAGAGCCTTCCTGTGCAGGGGAACGCTTCAGCTTTACCCTTTCGTTTTAGCTGGTATGGGCCGGCAGTGTACACTGAGAATGTACATTTCTTATATTTAAGGTTTTAACAGAATTTGAGAAGTGAAGCAGCAAGTTACTGGGACAATATATAACTGTACTGGTGGCGTCGGGGGAATCTGAGGCATGCCAGTTCCAGTCGGTGCCCATCCGGGCTTAACATTGCAACTGGCTTCAGGGAGCCTGGGAAATAGCTGGAAATTTTGAGAGCGCCACAAGAGGGAGCTCACAACTCACAAACAAGAAAGAGGAGCACCTTTTTTTTTTTTTTTTAACCCTAAGGTCTCTTAAAACTGGAAGCTTACCTATTGCTGAAGCTGTACAGGCAGGGCCATGTCCACGCTGGGAAGGACTCGCCGCGCTCCAGCTGGATGGGGGTGAACCTGGCAGTTAGCAGAGGGGCTGCTGAAGCGCCTGGCCTGTCATTTCAGCTTTCAGGAAGAGAGGAAACAGGGCCTCCCATTACAGGAGTCTGAGGAGTGACCTTCGCACAGTGTGCACCCCAGACTCTCATGGCTTGAAGGCATTTTGTCCCGAGTTATTTGTGAAGAGCTGGGGTGAGTGATAATTTTGTTCTTGACAGTGCCCATGCTTTGCACTTAAATCACAAATAAAACATTTCTGTCAGTTTTTACTGTCCCGTTCCCTTCTCCCTACTGTGACGCTAGGAAGGTGCTTCCTCTTTAGTTGTTTCAGAGCAGCCTTTCTCCGTCCTGCCCTCTGCTCGCCCCTCTCGCCCCCGCAGCACCGGCAGCTCCCGGGCTGCTGCGGTGGGGCAATGCTACGCTCAGGGTTCGCTCTGTGCGATCACAGAGGTTTGCATCAAGATAATGTTATGGTGAAGTGTGCCCTCAGTCTGTTGGGAAAGTTGCTGATATTTTTTTTTCCAAGCCATACTGAATCTAGTTCATGTTTCTTCAATGGAAAAGCTTAATTTCAATTTACAATTCACATCTAGAGGCTTTGCGATCACATTGAGACTTCCTACAAGGCATCCAGTAATATTGCTATCATTTGCATTGCTCTAACAAAAAAAAATTCCATCTGTCTTCCCAACTCCATAAAACTCCAAATAAATAGTAAATACTATGGATGTCTGAACACACAATAGCATGTCATTTTTCTTCCAGCATTAGTGTATGTTGCAGATGTTAAACTGCTTCTCTTCTGAAGGGTTTGAGAGACTGTTAACATTATTCAAATTAAATTCAATACTGATGTAAGTTAGTGCAGTTGGAATTATACACAAAGTATGATGTCTCATCTTTCTGTCAAGAGCTGAGCTCATCCCTGTGCACCAGCCAGCTCAGGTTCAGGTGGTCTTTGTAAACCCAGAGCTGCTTCAGACAAGCAATGATGCTTTTTTCCTCTGCGTCTCCCTTTCTCCCACGAGTGTGCTTTCTGGCGCTCCGCAAGGCCGTGGTGCTACGGCTTGCTCGCTCTCATTTTCCCCTCTCTGTTCATCTTGCTTTCCCTGCTAGCTTGAGGGTATGTTGCTATATGTTTATAGAGGAGGCATATGGTGTTAAATACAAAATCTATGCTTGTTAGGATTGCAGCCCCACAGGTTTTCTTTGATTCCCTTTCCCAGACCTGTTGGGGCCGAGCCCTTGGAGCCATGGCCAGTTTTGCAGCCACCCCCCAGGAAGGCAGGAGCCCCTCTGCGTAGGGTGCCCAAAGGCCACCTGACAAAATGGCCAGGCCTTCTGCAGCCCTGCTGGTCTGAAGGCTTTCAGCTGTGCTTCTTGCTCAACTCTCTCTTGTTAAAGAAATGAGTCAAGGGCACATTCTTATTACAACCAGCTTTTTCATTCCCCGATATGAGGTATTTGTGTATTTTGCCCCAGAGCCAATAGGCCAAGCAAGGCATGGAGGGGCGATACATGAGCTGATGCAGCCTGGATGGGCATGGTCCAGTCACCACCAAGTGCCTCTGTAGATGGTGATGCTAATGCTACTTTCTTGTAAGTAGCATGAGGAAAAAAGTATCTTACTCCTGATGTATCTTTGACTTCCACCAGTTCCTGTGTTTAAGACTCAGGTGTATCAGTGAAATGCAAGACGGTGCTCCAGATTCATGTTATTTTTTGCAGTAACCCAGAGCCTCCAGAGCCACAGAGTGTCACTGATGCACAGTAACTTTGTCACTAGTATTTCCCACTTCAGAAGGTGAAAAAATCGATTCCTGCCATCTTTGCTGTGAAAGTCCTGTATGTCTATGTTAACCACTACCTAACGCCAAAGTGGTGCTGCATTCAAAGCTACAACTAGCACTGTTAGAGCTATGAGAATACAGCATCTTATGGTGATTCCCTATCCATCTTTCTCCTAATTACTGTAACTCATAGCAGATCTTTCTAGGTGAAAAGTAATGATCCATTTCCACACAGTGTAAAGCAGGATTATATACTGGGCGTGCATTTTCTTTTTGCTCTGATGTCAGTGTAGTGTGAGAAATATGTGCGTTCATCCTTGGGGTACGGGGTGCCTTAATCGGCCTGTTGGATGCAGCTGTGCCGGGGAGCTCCTCTTGCCAGGGGCTCATCCCTGTGGAGGAGGGCACAAGAGCAGAGTGCGTCCCGGGCTGCTAGTAGATATTGCAGCGTAACTGCTCAAATATGTTAGGATCTCGAGTTTGGTCTGTGTCTGTCTCTCTTTCCAAAGGAGAAAACTCTCCTGAGTTTTCAGTTGGCAACGTATGGACGGTTGGTGTTGACCCCAGCATGGCTCTGCTTCCAAAATCCCTGTGAAGAAATCATGTTCATTTTTTATTTCAGCCCTTTGTCCATCCTGTTGGTTTGCACAGAAGGTATTCAGTCTGAAGGCGTAGTGTATTTTTAGTAAATGAGTTGTTTGCGAGACGTTTTTGCTTACTTGTTTATTCAATTCACTGCAGTTATTTTGCTTAGTAACATAGTTGACTCACCACAATACAATTCCATATCTTCGACAGAACTAAATATCGGGTGCCAATCATCACAGTGTGCTTCATAGTGTTCAGTGAGGGAAAGAAGTTTTGGGAGAGAGTGGGGAACAGTGGATCTGCTGGGAAGTGGGCAAGAAGGGGAAATACAGCCCCGCACCACCTGGGTGCTGCATCCCGCCTGGCTCCTGCAGCCGGTGCAGCAGGGGCACGCTGGCTGCACGCCCCGGGGACAGCGCTGGCGGAGGAGTTTTGGGTTTCTGCTGGTGCCACCGTGACAAGGATCTGTCCCAGAGGCACCGTCAGCATACAGGGTCCGTACCCACCAGCGTGCACAGCACAGCGAGAGGCAGGGATGCTCTCTGCACACCTCGAGTGCTTCATTCCTTGGTGAACCACATTTTCTCCTCCTGACACATTAAAAGCATCGGTTCTGTATATTTATCATACGAAGGTTATGTATTCATATCATATGGAGCTTACTGCGGCACTTCAGAAACAGTTTGAGATGAAGTGGGTTATTTTCTTTGCTTTTCCAATTAATCTCAAGAAGTCCCTGTTTTCTGGGGGTGAGGCCACAATTCAAATTCTATTTATACTAATTACCTACTCACTCGGTTCTTGGCCTCCTTTAAGCACAACAGCAGAAGAGAAAGGAGAAAAAAAAACCTGTATGGGTTTATTTTGATTTATGAAAACATGCAGAAGTTTGAGTACTTCAGCAGATCTTATCTGTACAGGCTGAACCAGCTGCATCTGGGACAAGGCTGGCAATCTCGCTGCATCAGGCTTTCTCCTGGCACATCTGTAGGCTGCTGCTCACGGGATCCCTGACCTGCACCAAAGCAGCCTTTTTGACACTTTGCTGTTCGTCCCGTTCAGTAGAGTTTATTAGGGAATTTTCAGCCACCTTGTTTTTTCATCTGAAATCCCAGTCTGTTAAACAACCTTTTTTCCTCTGCTGACTGTGGTGGAGAAAGCCAGTTAGGTTGAATTGCCGAGTGTGAAAAAAGCAGGGATTGCAGTTGAAAGAATTGTTGAAATCCTGCACATTTCTTTTGAACAAAAGCTTGTTTCTTTTTCAGTTCAGAACAGCAAATTTTCGATCAACTATTGAAAATTATTACAAGTAAAAAATATAAAAATTTTGAACATGTAACAAATCCACATGCAAATTTTTTTAAATGTGTTTTGAGCTTGCTTGTTTCCCACACTGCTGATTTGCAATGTTCTTGATTGAGAGCTTGAGTTTCTCTTTGAGAGGAAAATGTAATATGAAAGTTAGCTTCACAGAAAATATAGAATCTTATAATAAAAATATTAGCAAGTTGCATCTGAATAGAGGCTTGAGGATAGATTAAATATAATGGACATACTAAGAGAATACGGACAATGGCTTTCCTGAGCAATTATGAATCTATAGTCCTAAATAGTGGTACTTTGGAGAAAAGGAGAGAAAGAGAGAAAATTAGTATCTTTTAAAATGTGCACATAATATGCAGACTAATAATACATACTAATTTCATTCTTGGGAGGATTCACCACTTGTGTATAGCTCCAGCCAGCCAGCCTTTCCCTGTCAGCTTCTGCAGGGACTTTGGGTTAACACTTTCCCATTTGCAATTGTGAACCCTAGACAAATACTCATTAGAGCACAGATTATGGTTTCAATTGCTACAGTGACATAAGGCTACCCCTTCCAGAAGCCATCAGTGGGAGCGGAGAAAGGTAATTATTGATTACTGGAAAGAATAAGGCTGGCAAAAGGTGGCCCTGATAGGATGAGCTGGCCAGAAGGAGAAAGAAACAGACGGGCTCAGCCAGCTTAACTGCAGCCGTGTCAGGAATGACACTGCCGTAGCGGAGCAGCTGGGGACAGGGGCTATAGGATTCATTTAAGGCTTTCAGCAGCTCGAGGGAAACCTTGAGCCTGTACAGGCAGAGGAACATGCCTTTCTGCATGTATACGTGCTCCAAGCCAGGGCATGAAAACTAGGCATTTAGGTAATATCTGACAAATTTTCATGTGGGCAGGGTTTCCCAGACTTACAAAAAGTCTTTGAGAGCTTGATTTAAGTGTGAGTGGTTCTAACTCCAGCTAAAATCAAATGATACCAGAAATGTGCAGTGTTTGTGAGAATCAAGCCTGAATCCTGGTTCCTGCAATATTCTGACCCAAATCTCAGTCATTCCCTCATATTTCCACACCTATCCAGTGAGATCAGTCCCAGTCCCGGTCAGTTATACATCAAGAAAAATTTGTACCTTACCGCTGAGAATATTTTTTGTGCTGTGCAATGCTTGTGCAAAGGAGATCCATTCAGCAAGGGTGCCAGGCAAGCATGAAAGCAAGCCTCCTCTCTGTTCATAGCATTGGGCTGTTTGCATGGCGTTTGTTTTCCCACACTATTCCACCAGCTTCCTTATTTCAAGTAGGCAATAGAAAGCTCAAATTTATTTATTTATTTATGTATTCATTTATTTATAGTTATCTCTCTGGGTGCTTTAGGCAACATACTTTGGTCTAGGCAGTACAAAGGAAATTTTGAACTTCCTTACAAGATTTTGTGAATCCAGTGGAATAAAACCTGCACTTGGAGAGTCCACAGGTTTCTGCAGCTGGACCTTACTGAGTAACCCACATAAGGGCTGAGAGTTGCCTTGGAGTCACTGCTCAGAGAAGGGCTTTCCTCTTTCCTGTGCGTGTCATTCTCGTGATTTCTACCTGGGAAGTTCACTCCACTGTTAATGTTCTTGTTGCATCTAGTGATATTTCAGCTTTTTGATGGAAGGAATAATTGCTGAAGTAATTTCAAATAGAAAGGACCTTCTAGGCTCAGGGGATTCATGCATAACGAAGACCCTAAACGAGGTCATTTTTTAAAATGGTGGCCTTATTGTCATGGATCTGCTCATTCAAACTATGCTCAGCTTGAATATTTGAGTATTTTCAATTTGAAAATCAGAAAGCAGTCTGAATCTATATGCACTGAGTCTATATTCACCTGAGGGTTCAGTTTATACCCGTGGGTACTGACCCAAGGTGAAACCAGGCACACATCTCTATTTACCTCAAAACATGCCCAGATAGGTGGGTTAAAATATTACAAACTGAGATAGGCCGACATTCAAGGCTTTTCTCTTAGGTTGTCATTTTATGTTAATTGAATGCCTGTGTTAATCTAATAGAGTTTAGATTTATGGTGGGTTCTATACCATGTCATATTTTAATCAATACATATTCCAACATTTAGATGGACAGATGAGAAAATCTGCCTCATCTCTGCACTTCTGTTCTATCAGCTGTCAATAATTCCTAATTTGAATCCTTCAAATGATCAGATTTATGGGTTTTAGTATATTGCATTAATCACAGAAATTAACTTTTGGGGAAAATGATGTTAAAGGTCATATGGAGTCTTGAAGGAGCAGTAACTGTGTCTGTCTTGCAAACATGTTTGCAGCATCTCTAAGATAAAGTGCATTAGAATATTTATCTGCACGAATCCTGCTGATTGTTCCTTATGTCTAAGGTCACTACGTGCTGGTGAAGAGATAACGCTTGAAAGAAATTATTCCTGAAATCCACAGATTTAAGAAGACAGATGTGATGCTGGGCTTTTTGTCCTCCAGTAGGGCATAGACAGGTTCAGCAGCGTTTCACTTGAATGGGTTTACTCAGCCAAAACTCTAGAAAATTTGTTTTGCTGGAGGTGATTCATGCCTTCATGTCGAGCGCACATGTGCCCTCCTGAAAGAGCTCACAGCAGAAAGGGCCTTCATGGAGGCTGGCGCAGAGGAAGGGCAGAGCAAAGGGGAAACATTAGCCACGATGCTTAGGCTCCAGCTTAGAGCTGAGGTCTTGAACCTCAACCGACACCCAACACCACTGCTACCCCTCGGAGGGATCCTTGCTGTCTGTCTGGGACCAGCTGGGGCTGGTGATGTCCCTACAGAGGATGGAGGCAACAGCCCCTCAGATGGGGCACAGCACGGCAATTCCTGCCTGCCGGTCCCCACCCTGTCAGATGGTGAGGACAAAGCGTCTCAGCAGCGCTTTCCCACCGCACTGCCAGCAGTGTGCACCAAGCCCTGCCGCAAGAGCAAGCACCCTCCATCCTCTCCCCGGGGTGGCTCCATGTGGGACAGCCTGGGAGAGATGGGGGAGGCTTGGATGCTGCCCGCCAGCCCCTCTGGTAGAGTAAGGGCTTCGGCTGGGTGCTTTCAAGGGCTACTGGTAATTTGTCATGCAGCAAAAAAGGCAAATATTGCAACATTCCTCTGCTCGGCAGCGAACGTGATGTCTCCACACCCCTCTCCAGGGGCTGCTGGGGCTGAAGGACTATCCCTAGACCCATAGTGTCACAGAGTGGTGTGCTGTCATTAGACCACCAGTTGCTCTGTGGGGTCTGTTTTAAATTGCACATGAATTATCCCTAATGTTTTTGTAATGTCTCATGGTATGACAGCAAGAAATTGTTTTATTTGTAAAGGACATATGCTTTAAATTAGGGATACACTAAAGGAACAAAAAAACCCAAACAGACAAATATCTTGCCCTGTGGAGAGTTTGACATTCCGATTTTTTCCTGTTCCTGTGGAATCGTTATGTGCGATGTTTGGAAGGAAGAGTGAGAGGACTTTGCGTCTCTTTTTTTTTTTAATAAACACTTAGAAAACCTCCACTGATTTTGGTGCTGCTGGATGGCAGCAGCAGAGGCTATCAGCCATCAGCATTAAGCAGGGAGCAGTGTCACCTCCTGGTGCCACCACCCAGCCGAGACATGAGCAGCTCATAGGGAGGACAGACCCTTACCCCCAGAACAGCATGTGCACTGTATCTGTGCCTATCACCAGGCTCCAAAGCATCACAGCTTTTTCTCTGTTTTTTAAAAATCTCTATTTAGAAGTAGAAAAATCACTGTGAAATATATCCTTTATTTCTTAGACTGGAGAAGCCTACCTTTACCTATGTTTTATTCTAATCTGGATGTGAAGAGCATTTATATTGTAACTCTCCCCATCTGTAAAGTTTCAAGGTACATTTCATTATGAAAATGGTTGCTGTTGTTTTTCTGAAGTTTGCCATGGTTGGTAGTTTTGTACATCAGGGACCTGGGACTCCTGTAGCTGCCCCCTGTCCTGCCACTGACTCACCGTAATGGTGCCTGTCCCTGGGGTGATGGACCACATCAGCGCACTGCCTCTTCCCGAGGCTGGGTGCTCAACAAGGAGTATGCAATGGGATTAACTCCCAAGACATTGAAATAGTAATTGGAAAGCCGGCAACAGCTTGTGAGCTCCCTAAAATTTCCATATAACCCCTTCTTATCTATCTTGAGATCAGCTGCTGATTCTAATTGGCTTCACCAAAATAAACCAGAAATAGCTTTGTTGATTTAGTTGGATCTGTGCTAGAGCTAAATGGAAAGCCACAGCCCACAATTCTCCCATCTGCAAGAACCCAGAATGATACTAGAAATGGCTACAGTTTTACAGATATTAATTAATATTTGGGAAGTGCTTTCTAAGCTTGGAATAAAGAACAAAAATCATTTTGTTATGAATAAGCAAACTGAAGAGAACAACCATAAAATTGCAGAGAATTGACTGCAGAACCTAACAAGGCCTCTACATCTTTAATTTATATGTTTCTGTTTACCACAAGCATGTGCTAAGAAAACATGCACAGAAGAGGAAAGGTCTTGTCCCTTTTAACAGACAGTTTCTTCTCCATATATATCTGTATTCATGCAAATCCATTATAAACACAGTGTTGTCTGAAATACAGTTAATAAATGAAGGTAGCACAAATGTGATTTTAAATCAGTTTAATAAAATTAGTCATGTAGATTTTAAATCACTTTTACAGTTGATTTAACATTTGTGACTGGTTTATAGATTATGATATAGGATAGTGTTTGCATCCTTGCAATTTTATTCCAATTTAGAAACAGTACAAATATTAATTTTTGCTGCAATAATGGAGCCTTTGAGAATTAAACTTGTCTTTTCTCAATACACATTTTATGAGAATGCTTTAAATATGATTTTTAATATTTTTGAGGACTTTATTGCACATAAAGTTCTTTTAACTAGGACTTAACTGGAATCTGTTCACAAAAGTTTCTTGCCAGACATATGTAAATGTTTTCCATGGTTAATTTAATGGTGTGAAATACGTAAGAATTGTTCTTCATAATATGAGACATTTTGTAGAAGTAATAAACAATTGTAACACACTCCACATACCAAAAGGAGTGAAATATCCCAAACAGAAATAATAATGATGGGTCGGTTTTCAAAAGACAGCAATATTTTGATAAAACCCCAGAACTTCATGTGATTTCAAGTGACAAGGGAGGAGCTAAGCAAAAATGCCTTATTAACAGATCTTCCACAGGTTCATACTACTATTATGCAGAAGAGTAATTCACTATAGGATACATTAAGGGAGCTTTTTGCCTCCAAATCATCAACTTCACATTTGGAAGCAGCTGGCAGGAAAGAAAGCATTTGCAGCTTTTGTCGATTCCTCAGACAAATGAGTTCTTCATGCGAACGGAGTTTGTGAGGTGCCCCCCTCATTTCAAGCAGACAGGAATCCACATGCCAAGAGTCACTGCGGTGATTAACAACGGTGTTGGGATGGTTGGCCAAGATCAGCACAGAAGCCAGGACAGGCACTGCAGGGCTCCCATCCCTGAGACAGGCCCAGTGAGCCACTGGAAACATATTTTTCAAGTGGTAAAAATTCAAGATAAAACATGGAGTAGAAGGTGTCAATCCAAAAGAACTTTTTCTGTCTTGTTGTGTGTGTCTGTGTGTGCCTGTGTGTGCGCGCGCGCGTGTGTATGTGCATGCCAAGGTAACCTTGAAAACATTATAGAAGCATCAGTCCTGACCTCTGGGGTCTCTCCCCATGCCTCGTAGCCCACTGTGCCATGCCTCGGGCTGGCTGCTCGCTGGCTCCCACGCTGGCAGGCACTGTCCTGCTGCAGTAGTTGGAGCAGCTCCCAGGCACAAGCGCGGGGATTTAGGGATGGTGAAAGGCTCCCGGGCAAAGCTGATCCCCTGGTGTGCGCTGTCAGGTGGTTCTCAACTGCGATCTCTAATGATGCTGTCTTTGCATATTGCCTTTTCAACAAAGCTACATTATATGATGTTTAAGCATTTTCTATAGGGAAAGCTGAATGGGTAATGGCTATATGGTGTTCTAACTTCCTTGTGCTCAGAGCAGGTGGGCAAATGCTACTATATCTCATTGTTAAATGCGTAAGGAAACACTGGTTTTGAATTAATATCATAGGTTGTATGGTGAAGAAAAATAGTCATGTGACCTACAAACCCAGTGGTAACAAAGTTGCCTGGTTCATCAGATCATTTAGTGACCGTCAAGCAAGATGGAGAAGTTGGTCATCTCTCTTTACTTGCACTTTCTGAATTGAGCAGATGTAGCAAGGTCCTTGAAGTTGAAGGCAAGCATTAACATTACTTTTTATTATGGATGATTGAAAATGTGCTACTGTAACTGATTTTATGGAAGTTTGGGTTTTTTTTTTTCCAAACAATGATTTTTTTACCAAAGATCCACTTACAAAGAATGCTTTAGACTGCCCAAAACTGCAGAACTGAAAAGCCACAATTCAGAAATGCTCCTGATGATGCTTGTGACAGACGTTGTTTGGGTTGCTGTGACTTTGTTGTCCTCCAGGGCCTCCTTTCGATAGCTGAGCTAGGTAGGGAGGAAGGAGATTTAGGTGCATCTGTGTCATTGCCAACCTCAAGAAATCCAATATCATGATTCAGGTCCCTGAAAATCAAGAAACTGACTCCCAGAACATGAGATTCAGGAAATAAATGCATTGTAGTGGGGTTTTGATTTAGTTTTTTGGATATGATGTTTAATTCCCCCTCCTACAGAGTGCATCCTAAGATAGGAACTTCTCGGAGATATATCAAACACATCCGGGGGTGATTTTTATTCCTTTGGCATGCCAGGACCTCTCAATCTGCTTTTCCCCATACAGCAATTTATTCTACTTCCCGCTTTTTCTCCTCTTGACTCAGTTTGTGGATCTGGTGCTAGCAAATGTCCTGCCAATAATGACAATACTCCCAAAAGAAGGCAACTCTGATCCCAGTCCTGGTGGTCAACATGTGGAAACTGGCCAGTAGAAGGGAACTGGAAGCAATAGGCACTAAACTATTGTTCTCATGAGTCATTGCAGAGTACTTCTGAGCGGGAATTTCTGTTTCCAGTCAGGTTTTCAGCTGGACATTCAGAGTCCGATTTTTCTACCAAAAAGTAAAAAAAAATCCTAAGGAAAAGAAGCCCCCCCTTTCTTTTTACACTTCATGTTAATCAATCCCCAAGTGCATAGCACATTTCCTTTAGCTAACATACAGTCTCAGAAGAAATACCATTTCATATTTTCAAGGAAAGATTACTGTTGTGAAAGGAGCGTGTGTCTGGGTTTCATGGGTGCTGACGTTGCCAAAGGAAAAAGTTGTCTTGTAGAGGACCCTGGAAAACATATTAAAACTAGATATTAATTCTTAATGTAACTATGCATCCTGCATTCAATCAAGAACAGACTAAGTATGATAGTATTGGAAACCAAAGTGCAATTTGTTCATTTGCCCAAAAAAGCAGGTAAAGCATCACTAGAATTATGATTGTCAGCTGCTCAGAAGTCTGTATAATGCTTTTTACAGGAGCAAAAGCTGGTTTTAAGGCATTTTAAGGAGAAATGGTTTGAATAAATGCAGGAAGACAAAGGAAACAGGTGATGGATAAAAAGTTTGCTGTTGTTAAAATAATCCCTTTTGCTTTCATAGTTGACTAATGGGTAGAAACCTCGCAATCCTGAGCTTGAACGTGACTGTTAGCAGCAAGTGTGCGGGAACATGTAGAAATGTCTCCCCCTTTCAGGCCAGTCAGCTGCCAGGGCCATCTCAGCATCACCCTGATGCTGGGCTGTTAGTCTGTCACTGTGCTTCTGGCATAGGCTTGATTTAGTAAGTAGGATAGCAGCACTGCGTGTCAGCTGCCATACGCGGGCACCGAGTCCCCGCTTGCAGAGAGAGCTGGCGTTGCGGGAGCCATCCAAGGAGCCTTATGGCTTTTGAATCATAGCAAGTAATTGATCCACTGCCTCCAACACATCCTTTTCGGATGCCACAGAGGAATCCTGGCTTCTGGCTCAATAGAGCACATCGCAAGGAAATAGATTGCATGAAGAGAATAATAACGCATGCACTTGCCTAACAGTTTTGGAAATATTCACTAATTAATTCTCATAATGCTCTTAAAAGATATGCTTCCAACATTACTAAGAGGTAAAATGAGGCACGAGGCTCTTAAGAGATATCCGCTGTGTCCCTGGGCGAACCAGGAGGAAGTTTGTACTACTAAAATTAACATTACAAGCAAAGAACAATATGAACTAACTTTCCAAATGCATCCTTGTATCTACCTGGTATGAGGCACACACCAAAATCACTCCAAAGGGACCAGAGATCTTATCTAGGAGTAGATAAGAGGGGAAGGAAAGGAAAAAAGAACTAGAAGTCAAAGGGGGGAGTGATGAAACTCTCCCTCTGCACTTTCTAGCTTGTCTTCCTGGGAATAGGGAGAAACACATGAGTGAGGGAAGACCCATTAGCACCCCAGCTCCTCGGGAAGCCGTGCAGCCCAAGGGGGATCAGCCTGGGTGAGTCATGCTGGGACCTTGGGGGTTTCTCAGCACCTGCCGCAGTACAGTGTACAGCCCTCCTGCGCCGTGAGTGGATGCTCCAGACCTTCTGCAGGGACCAGCTCTTCCCTTGGGAACAGCTTGAGGAAACCATGTCATTTCTGGCAACAGCATTATTCCCTTCTGTAAACTATTTGATGGGCAAACAGAGAATAATCTGGCTCAAAGTTGCACCTTTCCTTGAATTAGTAGGGTCACTCTAGTTCAAATGAAATACCCTTGTATTACCTTTTTGCAATTATTTTTGCTTGCTGTAAACATGATTCTGCCTGAGGAGTTCACCCTAAAAGCTGCAGTGACAAAAGGAAGATGAATAGTTGCTTCTTCTGTCCTCATATTGTGGAAAACTTCTGTACTTTTTCAGGAAACTGTACTGCTGGAAACCTTTATTAGTGTTAAAATAAATGGTGTGCAGCTCCTGCCTCCCCAGGCCAGAGGAGGAGTGCTCAGAGCAGAAAGCGTGTCCAGCGGCAGGTTTCAGAGCAGGGGAAGACATCTATACTCAGGACTGGAAGGTGCCAGCACCTGACACGGGGTTGTCAGCGCAGTAGGTGAGGTGGTTTTGCCGCCTCACATTGCAGGGAAAAGGACAAAACAGCACTCATTGCGTTTTGCCTCCAAGTGAATGGTGGTCTTTTAGTGGTGACTGCAGCAATACCTGGGTTAACTAAAGACCAAACAAGAATTTGTTCTTAGATCGTGTGTGGATGGCATGTGCCGCTTTGTCAGGGTGGTCCTTTCGAATGACTTGTCTGGCTCTTGTCCTGTCTACTGATGCATCTCTCCAAGGCTTGGAGGTACATTTCACTGCAGGCAGTCTGGGCTATTACACAGGTGCATGGACCTGGATCTGAACTACCCAGGATGTTCAAAAGGTAAAATACACTGTTAAAAATGTCATACATTTTGTCATATATCAAGCTCCGCGTACTTCATCTGTCCCATTCCTTTGCATCAGCACATGGGTCTCTGTAACTCTGTTCCACATCGTGCAGTTGCCTTCCTTGTCTGGGCCTGCAGCACTGAACGTGGGCTCTCGTCCTAGGCATGAGACGGTAGCTGGGCCTTTAGGAAACAGAGAATGATGTTGATAGTCAAAGCATTTTAATAAATAGACAAAAGCAGAGGCTTCAATTAAGTGTGGCTTTTATTAAGTTTTGGACGATGAACTTTCAGAAAGCTGGAAGTAAGGCAATCTTGTGACCTAAATAATTACCAGACTTCCTTCTGTCTGGGGAAAATAATGAAATAGATTAGCTCAGACTCATTTCATGAAGAATTAATGGTGGAAAACATAATTAATGCCAATCAATATATGCTTGTGAAAACAAATCTTGTCAAATTTAATGTGATTTTTTGATGGGATTGCAAGTTGGTTTGGTAAAAGTAGCAAGGTTGGGGTGGTAGACTTCGGTATGGCTTTTGTCTTTCCGCGGTGTGACATTTCGATTACTGCAAGTAAGCCGATTCCAAATTAGTAAGTGATTCCAGATTAATAATAGAAAATTAATATATGGTGCATATTGAATGTATTAAAAATTGGTACGGAGCTCTTAAATTGGAAATGTGGCTGGTGGACCTGGTGCTCCATTAAACTCTGGAATCTCAGGTCATGTTCCTGACTCTGCCACCACCTTATGGTGTAATGCCAGGGATGTCAGTCAACTTCAGTGCTTTATATTCCCAGTTTGTAAAATATCAATACTAGACCCAACCCTTTTCTAAAAACACTTCAAAGTTTACTGATGAAAAACACTATATGTTATTATCAGTGGCATTTAATGGTAGAGCCCTGAACTGTCCAATTTTTGATCCTATGGGGTTTTTGTTTTATTTTGTTTTGTTTTGTTTTTTTAATCAGTTGCATGGCAGAAAACCTGGCTACCTGCAAAGCTTGCAACTAGCCCAAAGATTGTGGTTAGTAAGCAGACACACAGCCAGGAAGACAGTGATCCATATTGCTCTGTATCAATTTGCTACTCCATAAATTGGGTGCAATTGCACAGAAATAATTTAATTAAAGCCAAATGTAAGATCACAAGTCACACTTAAAGAATGGGTGGGTGCTTCTGCGCTGAGGAGCAGGACCTCTGAAAGAGACTTCCTGATCATAGGGAATATATACTTGAAGAACACGCAGTTTGCTGGCTATGGGGCTAATGCAAACTGTGGAGGTCCCACCAGAGACTGCTGAAGGTGGTGCTGCCTGTGCAGCCAACAATGGTGCCATCACCACTTCCAGGTCTAGTGTTGGCCATACAGAAATATGCAGGTTTGAAAGGGTTCAGAGAAGAGCTATGAAAATGCTCAAAGGATAGAAAGCATGCCTTGGAGTGAAAAGATCTCGGGGTTTGTCGTTAGTTTATCCAAGGAGTTTAGTTTAACAAGCAGCTGGAGCACAAACTTTATGTTGAAGAGCCATTTGACAGAAAAGAGTTCAGCCTGCTAGATCATCAGCCGTTTGCACAGAGTAACAAGGATTTCAGTGGATTCTCAGCTTAGGTTATATCACATGAAGACAGGATATTTTTCTGAAAATTATGGTCTGGTTCAGCCACAGCTCTTGGGCTCAAAGCACGGATTAATTCCGGGAAGTCCTCTAGACTGCACGAGCTTGGAGGTCAGGAGGAGTGATCTCAGTGGTGCCTTCTGGCTTTATAATCCAGGAATTGAGTCAATTAGTGATGTGATTTACTTTTTCTTTCTGTTTAATTCCAACCCTACCTTTCCCCTCATTTGTCTCTTTTCTGTTCACTTAGTTATTTTTGTTACAGCAAAGTTCCTCCTTTGCAGGCTGAAAGAAGAGCTCCGTGTTTAATTTAAGGAGAGGTTTTTTTTGTTTGATATTACTGGGGCCAAGATTTGGTCTCACATCGGTTATAAGACCGTGAAAGAGTTTTGATGCTACAGATAGTTTTGAGACAAAATGTGATCTCATTTTCACCTCTGTGCCGCAGGCCAGGCTGCACTTGGGCGCTGCCAGGGAACAGCCCCCCCGCGCCGTGCTGTCCCGTGTGGCCTGCGCGGGGCTGCTCTGCAGCCCATCCCCAGCCTGCAGGAAGCCTCTTCCACGTGAAGTTTCATCCCTAGTGAAACGGGGTGTGGGAGACTCATGCTGGCACTTTAGTGCTATTGTGCGTGCAGAAAGGAACGTGCTGCGCTATTTTTATTGTTAAATATCTGATTTTTGAAGTTGATGGTGTCTGCTGAGGAACTAGAAGTTTAATCAGCTGAGAACCAGGAGCTGATGCGAGGCCAACCCCAGAGCAGAGGCTGTCAGGGGCCCTGGCGAGCAGTGCTTCCTTCGTGCTGTGTCTGCGGGAGGCTCGAGGGATGGAGTGAGGAGAAAAACGTGCTCCGAGCCCAAAGCTGCGGGCAAGTCCTGGGGCTCAGGCTACTCTCAACGGGCTGGGGAGGCTGCCAAAGTCAAAACTGTACGGCTGTAATTCTCTTGCCTCTATTCATCTTCATGCAGAATAACCGAAATTAGGCAGTTTTTCACACAAAACCAGCCAGTTTGCTGCATAAGGGTTAAAAATTCAACGTGGTGGCTCTTTGGCTTGGAGCAAAGCCTCCCTGTCAGCGGTGCCACCTAAAAATAACCCCCGCAGAGCTGCGCAATATGTCTTGCAACAGATTTCTGTCATCTCGGCAGGTTTTTCAGCTTGAACCTGCACCCCTACCCATCCCTCCCCCTTCTCGGTGCCAACACGCCGCTTAATAGCATCTGCAATATGCGACTTTCGTGGGTTTGGGGGGGGTTATTTTTGTATCCGTGGCTACGTGAGGGTCCGGGTGTAGGAAGGTGAGGAGGAGGGTAAGGGCCATGCTAATCGCGGCGGGGGGGGGGGCGGTGACCGCAGCTTGAACCGGCCCCGCCGCGGCTCCGCGCTGCGCGGCGCGGCGCTGCGCTGCGGCGGCCTGGCCTCGCGGTGGCGCTGCAGACCGCCCTCCGCCCCGCGCCCCGCCCCGCGCCCCGCCCCGCCCCGCGCCCCGCCCCGCCCCGCGCCCCGCCCCGCCCCGCGCCCCGCCCCGCCCCGCCCCCCGGGGGGCGCCCGCCCGGGGCCTGCGGCGCTGTGCTCCGAGCGGCGGGCCGCGGCGCGGAGAGCCGCCGGTGAGCCGCGCTGCAGTGAGGCGTCTGATAGGTTTTTAGCGGAGTGCCCGGCTAAAGAATTATTTCTGAGTTCGTCACTTAGTGCGTAGTTAGGGCTCTGCTTACAGCCCGGCTTGGTTACCCCCCTCCCCTTTTTTTCCCCCTCTTTCTTCCCCCCCCCCCCATCTCATTTTGAAGATAATTCCTGCTTAATTTTGTATGAAATTATTAATGCGGCTTTCAGGTATTAATATTTATTTGCCACTGTTTAAATCTATAGGGGTAATAGAAAGGTAAACTTCAGTTTATACTGCTGCCGCATGTTGAATGGCAGCCGTTACATTGCCCTTGCGGTCCCAACCGCTAGCAGAACAAACCTTAGCATCTTAATCTTCTGTTAATAACAGAATCTTAATAGCATGTTAATAACTAAATCTTTTGCTATAAAACTAATCAGACTATTTTCTGAAGGGTTTTCAAAATTTAGTTTAAAGCTTCAATCTTGCAGTGTTTATTCAAGCAAAATTCTAATACTCCTGCGTGCTAGAACTGTATTCAAGCAAAACCAACCGAATCTTAATTGTAAGATTTTTTTCCTTTTCCTTTTTTATCCTTCTGATTAGTTTGCCTTCTAGTTCGTAAGCACCCTGATAGCCATTTGGAAAACAGAAGTGATGTTGGCAGATACAAGAAATATTTGTTTCTTTGGATTCAATATAAATAATGAGAATTTTTTTTCAGAGAATTTACACATGTAGACAAGGGCAGAAAAAAATTGTTCATAATTGTGTACCTCATTTACCCAAAGAGTATGATTGTATGTGCAAATTAAACTATTGCATGCACATGCTAAATTAGATATTTGTGAGTGCAATTACTTAATTTGCATGTACAGATTAAGTTAGCCCAATTAATCACTATGATAGTCCAATTTTACACAGTTGTGAATACACTGATGGCAGTAGGGTTGTTTTGCCACAAATGCTGAAATAATGTTACAAGGAGATGGGTGCAACTTGTGCACAAGTGAGGCACATGCTCTTGCAAAAAATCACTGACAAAATGCATTTTATAATGTGTCAGTTATCATCACTTCTGAGGATATGTTATTTATGAAAACCAGTTATAGCTATACAATATTTGATCAATTGCTATTAAGACCCCTACATTAGAACCATGCTTCTCACATCTGGAGCTTTTGTTTAGGCTAATTAGGGTGATGATCATGGATTCAACCTGTCTTAAATCTCAGATGTATGAAGTGGGCAGATTAAGGACATTTGTTCATAATTAGGATTCCTAAATGGAAATCTGGGAAATGCTTCTTGGAATATTTATAGTCTTGTACCAGCAAGGCTTCTTGTTGTGCGTATGGTATCTGTAAGACGAGTATTGCATTTCTTGTACAAGTGTGGTTCGTTCCATGCGTTCCTTTCAAACCTGGTCTAGTGTGTATATTCTCCGTGCAAAAGTAAGCGTGGAACCCATCAAAATTCAAAAGCAGCTCCATAAAAGGTCCAGTATGTCACTTCGCGTGTTTTCACTTCTTTGGAGATATGCTGTTTGTCAACCAAACGGTGCCCCGTGTAGGCCTATGGACACATGTCCTGATACATGCTCGCCTTCCCTTGGCATCAAGGTTGCCAGCTGGATCCACTCTCACCCTCTGGTGCCCGTTGTGTCCGAGCAGTCCAACGCACACGCAGGGCTTTAAGGTAGCCGTTACCAATGGAAGCATTTGCAAGTATATTTAGGCTAATTCTCACTACTGTTTTGGTTGTTTGTTTGTTTGTTTGTTTGTTTCCCCATCTATTATTTTATTTAATGTATGTAGCCAAAATATAGAACTCCTCCACCCTAAACATCTCTGATAATGAGAGGCACCTGCTGAACTTTTATGCTCTTAATGCTTATTACTACAGGCCACTTGGCCAACAGGAACTGGTGTGACTGGGGGGCTTTTTGCCTCCAGTGCAGATGACACAGCTCCTTTTCGATGTGTCTTTTTTGCTGATGTATTTGTGCTGACAGTCCTGGAGCCAGGAAAAGTATATGGGAAGTTTTTACATGGAGTCAGAAGATGGTGTGTTGGTATTTAAGCTGCTCCAAGCGTTAGCTGGGCTCAGGTTGCCTACCTGGTTCTTCATGATCACTTGTGCACGTGGAAGCTGGTGCTGTAGATGGCTCTTTGCTGGTTTGTTCCTGTCCCTGGTTAGCAGGCTGTGCTGCAGACAGACCTGTAAACCCATGGCTGTGAGGGACCAGACTGTCGCCACCCCAGGATGGGCAGTGTGGCACCTTTGCTGCATGCCTGTGCCCTGGCGTGGCGGGGAGCAGGGCTCTGCGGGCAGCCTGCCATGCCCGCCTCTGCCAGCCCAGACCGCTCTGCTGTGCAGCTCTGCTGAGCAGCCGGCTCAGGGGCTGCCCCTCGGGTCGCTAAACCGAGCAGCCTGCTCCTTTGGATAAAGTTGCAAGAGGAAAAAGGCGGGCAAAATTGCAGAGCACGTGTGACCTGTATAGTACATGTGATTTTTTAAAAAAAAAAAAAAAAAAAAAAGAAAGCAGAGCTGTTTTTGACCTGGTTTCATTTATTTTTTTTTTCCATGCATGGGAAATATGGTGCTACGTTGTGTGACTTTGTTTCTCCAAGAGGACAAGGCAGGGAAGGGGACAGGAAAGGAAAGTTATGGTTAAAGAATGAAGAAGAAATATTTCTTCCAAAATATGATTTTTAGTATGTCAACATTTAAATGTGAATTGTTCTGATCAAATATTTACTGCTATCGGGAGCTGTGTAGAACATTAATCTTAATTTGTTTTTCTTTTTCTCAAAAGCAATGACTCCAACATAGCTAGGAGATCTGTGTCTTTAAAAATAAATAATGTAGCAGAACGGCATATTCTTTGGTATAGAAATGCTAGCCTGTGGCATCTTCTGCAACTACAAAGCAGTCTCGAGCGAACTTTCTTCCCTTTTTATTAATAATTCCCTAAATCAATGAAGAATCTTTAAAAGTTCCCCTTCACTTTGCTCCTGCGCTCCTTGCAGCTCCGGCTCTTGCTCACGCTGCCTCATTCCCTGCTGCGTATTATACATTCGGATAAACCTGTGCGTGTAATTTCGGGAGTGTAGGCTGCAGCCCGCTAATTCTACGTGCAAATACAAAGCGAGTTTTCTCTTTTCTCTTTTATTTTTTTGGTTAGGCCAGGGTTTTGGGTTTTTTCCTGAAGGTGGCAGTGAAAGAAAAAAAATAACTCCCTTTGAAGATTTAGGAATTTTATTACAAAACAGATGGACAAGTACTGTATTTTACCCATTTCCCCTTGTGCCCATGAGCGCTGACAATGAAAACTACAGCTCCTATAAAGTGCTGATCAAATTGTGAAAAGGTGGCCTTTCCCAGCAGCCTGGCACACTCTAGCATTACCCCAGCTTATAAATAAACGGATGGGCTGAGCCACTTCGGCTTTTTTTTTCCTTTTAGTCCTTACCAAGATAATTGAGGATCATAATGGTGGGAAAGGACTGCAGTCATCATTCGCTGCCTGTCAGGTATCAGTACTCATCTTCGTGTCATCCGTCACCATTGAACCACTCTGTCATCTTTCCCCAGCCTTCAGCGCCGCTCCTTCTCATCGTGTTCATTATCTCCGGCTCCGACCAAGCCCCCTCCCCCAGCCCCTGTAAATGCATCTTTGTGCGACTCTCAGTCTTCTGATTATGAATCGATGATCATGTGGTGTAAGAGAGATAGATGGCTTTTAGTTCCATCTTGTCTTCTCTAATTGTAAAATATTAGTTACATTAGACTGTGTCTTTTGATTAATGGAACTTATTTGGAGTGGCCTCTCCCAGCCCTCCCCCTTCCAAAGTCCTCCACTGACTTTTGAGAATTGAGTGATTTCACTTAAAGCAGACAAATAGGCCCTTCAGCAAGGAGATAGCTAAGCTCTAATATTGTGGGCAAAGCAAGCTCACAGAGCCAGAGTTTTGTGTGCGTGCGTGTGTGTGTGTGTGTTTAAAGAAAGGCTTCAACTCTGGCTAGACAAATACAGACCGTTTATTAATGTACGTACAGCCGTGCTATTTTGCAAATCCAGCAATTCTTATAAAGCTGCAAAACAGGACATAAGGCTGAATGCCTTCTGAATTAAATTAATCTTAGATAGGAATTAAGAGCATCCTCGCTTTCACTTCGGATGAAACAGGTCAGCCCAGAACTTTGATGTATTAATGCTAGCATAAAGTGTTATCTTAATACTCTCTTTTATACTTACAGGACATATCATCAGCCAAATGTCTCTTCCTTGTACATCTGACACTGCGAGACATTCGTCCTTTAATACAGAATTTATCTTATTTGGCACTATTTACCTAAACATGGTCTGTTGATAAAGTCCTTGCTGTACAAATGGAAAGGCAGTTGACTAAATCCCTTATTATAAATAATCACTGTCTATCTTTCAGTGTAAATTCAAGGACATGTTCACTTTCAAGCTATCAGTTCAATTAGAAAAGGTCTATTCACTGTCAATGTCTATATCTCATGGAAATAGGAAAGCACAGTTAATAAACAAATCAAACTATTTTAAAAAATAGCACAGTGGATTATGAATTCTAGAGCCCATGCTGATGGTGACACTGTCAGGACACATGCTATAGAAAAATATATGCAAACAGTTTTATCTAAATTTTTTATGCTACCTTCAGGATTTAAATCTGACCTTTGTGCCTTCCCCCCCCTGCCCCCAGTACTCAAATCTTGAACATTATTTCAGAAGATACTGCCTATAATATACCTTCCATATATTAAAATTTAAAGAATAAGTTTATACATGTGTAAAACGCTAGTTAAGCCATATTCAATTTACTTCGTTCTATTAAAGAATAGGAAAACTGGTTTGGGGTTGTGAATGATTGTGTGTAGAACAACGGCTCGGGACGGATGCCTGCCGCAGAGCCGAGAAGCAGGATCGGGGGCTCCGGGTCCTATGGCTGTCCTTGCTTTTCCCGATTTTACTGTGATGGCTGGGGTAGTTTCCTATTTCTGAAAGACTCTCGCTGTGGTAGCGACCTGATTATAGAAAAATCTCTCTCCTTTCTTTTTGTAAGGAAGTAACTCTGTAACCTTTAGAGTTATGGAAAATGCTTGAAAGCAGGAATCCAGAAAGCTGGAAAAAGTCCAAAAAGAAAACCAGATTTTTTTTTTTTTAATCTCTCATTATATTAATCACATCCTATGGAATTTAAAGGAGCTTTTCCAGTGGCCTGGGTCTTGATACCTAGAGGCTTGGACTGGAAGGGCTCTGTATGCAAGGTCAGCCCTGCTCTGCTGCATCTGCGTGCAGCTCCAGTCCTGTGTTCGTCTGAGATCAAAATTTGGCTCCTGATGAGTATTTCCACACAGTATTTACCACCCTAGAAGGAGTGATTATATTTAATGGCAGAATTTCAGTTGACTTCTCAATATGTATTGAGTTGACCTTTAAGTTAAACCACAGGTTAATTTTTTTTAGTTGTCTCTTTAAGTACATTTATAGACACCTCTGTTCTGATTAGCATAACGGTAGATAGAGAAAAGTTACCTGGGTCAGATTATTTGTTGAAATCAGAGGAATTGCATGGCTTCTCCAGAAGGCAAATATTTTGGCCCCCCTCTAAACACTGTATACGTTAGTTTTATTGCAAAATGATTTTAGTTTATACACAGAGACACCCAAGTGGGTATCAGTTTGCTTGAAAGCCCAGAGCCTGCCATTGATTTCGTATAAGTAAACCTTCTCTCTGGAAGACGATGGAAGTCAATGAAGCTTACGTGAGATTGAGTGGCTCTTCCATAGGCAGCAGGGCAGGAACATTTGCCTCTCTGCTACCTGACATGCTGTGTTTGGTTTAAGTTCTTCGGAGGTAGGTATGGATCACTTTCACTCTAAATCATCAAAAAAAACCCCAAACACCCTAAATGGACACTTTGTGTCCCACTACCCATGGAAACTTCAGTATCTTGGACTTCTACAATTTTATTCAAAATAAAACCCTCAGTAGTGCCTGGTCCTCTGTATACTGACTGCCATGGAAGTTATTAGAAGGGGATTTGGTTTTGTTTCCCGTAACATCTAATGGATTTGCTGTGTATTCACTGTGTGCTGGGTGGCAACACTTCGGTTTAGGGACATGGGTAAGAGCTAAAGCCACCCCTCAGCTCTGGGTGTTGATTATTGGTCTACATGCAACACGTACAGCAACCAGCCAGCTCCGGGTGACCTGTAGTGATGCTAAAATTACCACCCTCCCAATTAGCAGCCAATGGCCTCTCGCTGGCCAAGGGGGCTCCAGCCTGCAGGCGGGTGGCAGCTAGGACAGTGCTGCCTGTGCATCTCTGCAGGTGATGGGCTGGTGGCCTCTCGTGCACCCAGCATCCTCGGGGCCGTCTGTCCCTCTCACACCGGGAGCGAATACCATGTAAAAATAAAGGCAAAAGTAAATACAAAAGGAGCATGGATTCAAAATGAAACAATGTAATGTGCCAGCTTTTAGCCCCAGGCAAATTTTCATGTCTCTTTTACAAATCTTTGTAAGTAAGGGTTAGGCTATGAGGCCCCAGCTCGGAGACAACTTACGCTCATGTATTGTGTAAGCATGTGTGCGTTCCCACACAAGTCTGTGGGATGACTTACGGGCTTTATAGTACGCGTAACCTTCAGCAATTTGCTGAATCAGGGCCTAAATACTGAAATATTCTTTAATAGTGCTGGCTCCACAATGAAACTCTAGAAGGCACGTTTCCCTCTCAGTGTCTCTCCATAAGACTCATCAATGCTAATGGAGTTACATTAGGCACATCTAAAGTTAATTATACAGTTACCTCCCTCTTGGCCCCTGTTTGTCAAAGAGAATATGATAAAAAAAAAAACCCTCTGTCTTCTAACATCTATTTTTATTTGAATTTTGATCTGCCATCTAGATGAAATAGTAAAGGGCACACTAAGAAGACCTTAGGTAGGTGGGTCTGGATGTTTGTTAGCTGAAAGCTGGTCTGGGAAATGTTGTGTTAAGAAAACCTGCAGAAAAAAAATCTATGGAAACCAAAGCAAAAGAAATATTTAGGGCAGGTTGTTAATAAATGGTAGCAAAGCTCTTCCTTTTTAGAATGAAGGGGGTGGCTTTTAGGGATGCTGATTTATTTCGGGGTATGGGTTTAGAGGTATGCTTCAACTGGAAAAAGCAAATGCTACTGTTCACTAAAAACTCAGGAATTTATAATGTAGAGACAATGTTGAATGAAACAGTAGATCTAGAAATTCTGCAATTCACTGCATGTTAAAAAAAAAAGTAATTTTTTTATTTGTTGGTTTGGTTTTTTTTAACATGATCTCACCGTTAAATATGGTGAACCAAAACCCTCTATCCCAAACGCAGGTCTCTGGATGTCTTGATTTTGGCATAAGTGCACGTTGCTAAGAGATGCCAGGTTTGTCTAGAGATCCAGTAGCTTTGACATACTCCAGTTTACAGTACCTGAAGTGTGCTCAGTTGCTAATGCGTTTTGCATGCAAGATCCCTGTGCTTCAGCATGACAGCTAAGAAAAATGCCATTTTATTTTTAATTGGAGCAGGGTACAATTTGGACAAAAAAAAAAAAAAAGGAAAAAAAGAAAATCTGATTCTTTGTTAGAGATTCGTTCCACAAGAGTCCAGTCAGAAACCTTCTAGTACTTAATAAAGTCAAATTCCTCACTGAGCGTTCCCGCGAGCTCCCGTGGAAGCCAGTGGGAGTTGCGCATGAGTACTGAGGGCAGCATTTTGCCCTTAGGACTGAATTTCCCAACTGACTATTCTTTTAGACTGTCTTTTGATTAACAATCTGTTTGCAGCAGGCTAGGGCCAGAGAGGCAGCGTATACCCCACTGTTCAAATCTGTAGCAAAATATTCTACGGAGAGCTACTTAATAAAAATCAACTTGCTCCAATAGTCATTGAGAAATACCTCAACTGTTAGCAATCAATCGAGGGCTGAGTTGGAAAAAAAAAATACAAAAGGACATCAAAGAGGTTCTCATTCCCAGTCTATTGCTCTATTTAAGGGTCCTATAATTCGGTGAGGTTGTGTGCTAAATAATTTGTAAGCCTTCAGAACATCCAGGTTATTGTTTGTGGACAGATGGTGCATCACATTTTATTGCTTATTCCTTCTGTGGTTTCTCATATGCAGGACTGATGTGCACTCTGAAGTCTTTGTTTCCTTGCTAAAATCTCTAATCTAAAACAGGCAATCAAGCACACAGACAGTGCTTCAGAAAGCATAATCATAGTTTTAAAGGGGGAAAAAAACATTTCGGCTGCAGTTAGGAAGCAGATGTGTTCCCTGAAAATGCAAAAGGTTATCAGAAGTATTAAAATAGGGAAATAGATATGGAATTCGGGAGCGCTGGGGAGAGCATGTATTTTATTTCAGTACTGCAGGGTAGGTGTGCCTTTTCCGAGGCTACCTGCTTTGTATCTGGCTCTCTGTGGAGCTGGTGCAGTGAAAGCCTTCGGAGACCGGCTTTTGCTTCCACCTTTCCCCCTGAGATTGGCAGTCTTTGTCTTTTACAGGCAAGGAGCAGCCGTGTTGTGATCCTGGAACCGCTGCTGCCCCGAAGAGTTAAATCATGTTGATATACAGGAAGGAAATGGAATAGACTAACTCTACTCTTTTCTTCCTACGGATTTTTCTTTTTATTCTGAAGATAGAATTACTGTTTGTAAGCATCTGAAAGTCATTAGTGGCTCTGCAGTCTGTCAGGTGCCGACGCAAAAAACTGCTGAAACTGAACGGGTTCCTGTGCGGAGTGCTGGGAATTTGTCATGTGCTGATGAGCAGTTATAATAATATATGAGCAAATCACAAGCATTCTGCAAATTAATCAAATTTTTTTTCCCCTTCTCCCTTGTCTCTGGGAGAGTGGCTTTGCCGGCAGACGTAGGTGAAGCAGTTTTACTCACAGATGGTAGCTCTGGCATCAGATGGAATTTATATAACAGTAATTCTGATTTCCTGCCAAAGTAGCACTGAAAACACCAGGGAGATTGTACAAGACAAGTCATGTGGTTTTGCTGAGGTTGTTGTGGGAAGTTTAAGGGGGGAAATCTCAAATTTTCCTCTTTGCATTTATTGTTTTAGCCTGAAGGGCCAGAAATTGTACGCCATTCTGCCATAGGCGAAATCCAACACATCTTTTTTTATGAATTGTGCTGAAAGAGTGCTTCCCAGCTGTTGAAACTGCTGGCGGGGAGGGAGCCACATGACTCCTCATCCTTTCCCTTTCCTTACAAGGATTAAAGGAGGGAGGGTTCAAAAGGTTGCTGCACTACATGTTGGAGTGAGGCAGGGTCTCCCTTCCCAGGAAGCGATGCCATGTTCACTTAGGTTATACTCCCTCTGGCACAACGAAACGGGGCGGGGGGGGGGGGGGGGGGGCTTTCAGGAGCTTCGGTAAACATATCGGCAAAGGCTCTTCCTCCTCATTAAAGTGGGGTTTTTTTTGAATGAGGTTAGTCGAGTAGATTAAGGTTGTTAGTTGCGCCTCTGCTGACATTTCCAGTTCCATCAGTAAAAAGCAGAAACGTGGGATTTTTTTACCCGTTAAGGATAAGTGCTTGGTGCACTTGTTATACAGCCGAAACGTGTACCAATCCTGACCTCGTGCAGAGCAGCGCAGATCTGTTCAAACCGCGGGCTTGTAACAAGGATGTGAGAACAGAATCAGGCCCTGTGGCTTTTGAATCAGATCGCGCTTTTAAAAACAAAAGCAGTCTTCCCTAGAAAAATATTACAGTGTTTTTAAAATAGCAGCGTATTGAGTAATGCATGGGGCATAGCAAGACTGCTGTGACACTAAAAGAAAAAAATAGAGGCGAGCAGAACGGGAGAAGTTTCAGGGGCTGTTTTTAATAAAGAGGTGAATTCTTTCTGCAGTAGGAAAAATGATAAAAAGATGGCGTATCAGCTACATTATGCAACAAAGTAATGCTGCTGTGTTTTTATAATGTAAGGCACTGCCCATTTGTTTTGGTTTACGTGACTGCAGTGAAATAAGTGGATTAGACTGAAACTTTAGCATGCTTCATTGCAGCTGGTTGCAGACATCTGTCATTCCTCAGCCATACATTCTGGATCATGCCAAGAAGAAAAAGCAAAGTCTGACACCTTTCATTTTAGAGAGCCTTTTATAGAAAAGAAAAGGAGAAGGGGAGAAAGCATTTCCTTTGTGACTTAATAAAAAAGACACTTTTTCTGCGACAACATCAACAGTACTTTCCAGAGGGAGAGGTCCTGCAAAGTTAATGCTCAATTTATTCTTTGCAGCCTTTTAATTTTTACTGGTTGATCTCCTGATTTGTTGAACGGGATATGATAAAAATACATTGTTTTTTTTTTATGGAGACATTAGCTATATGTACACCTACGTAGGAAATGCGCCTGGTGAGAGGTGGGTTGCTGTGAGTCCCCACTCAGGCTGCGCTCGTGGTAATTCAGTGCAGTGATGGCACATAATGCTGCAGCATTGCCGATAATGAGTTGTTCTGCAAACTACACTCACAAAATCCCATAAACAGATAATAGTAATGTTTTAGCGGAATGATTAGTGGGGTTGTGAGCTACTCGTGGATAATTTGAAATATTAGCTATTAGTGAGCTGGATATTTATTTACTTAAAGTGTTTCGGTTTCCCTCAGTCTCTTTACTAACATGCCGCTGTAGATAGAGAATCATGAGGTACGTGAACAGTTATAATGTGACAAAATACCATCTAAATTACCCCAGTTACATAACAAAGCAACAACTAAAATTAAAGGAGAACATGCTTAGCCTAAGTGACATCATACATGCAGAAAACAATTATTCTAGCTAAGGGCCCCACTTCAGCAAACGCTATAGCACATGGGTAATTCCATCCCTTCCCATTTAGGTGATTTGTGGACCACAGGACTGATGGGGAGACTTCTGATCCTTACCTGGCTGTGACAGAAGGGCGGGTTTTTGCGTGGTGCAGACTGTGTGGCTGTCCAGTTCAACACCAACTGAGGATATGACACACTGAAATGCGGGCAGGAAAAATTTAGAAAGCTGAGTATGGGATTTTTTAAATTCCATTCCACCAAATAAAATAAATAAGCTCAGGACAGTTGCCCAGAATGAAAGAGAAAATGCTATTGTATTTATGAATTGCTAAGCAGAATAGAGGATATTTGGTAGCAAAATACCATCACTGACAAGGTCTTTCCTATTAGCACCTCTGAATTGCACGATCTCTTTACTAAAATCCCAGTGCCACCAGTACAACATTTATTCTAGGAAATCATAGGTACATTAAAGTCAAATAGAGCTTCATTCCAGAAGTCCTAAATGCTCCCTGAAATAATAAATATTTACGGAGACAATTAAAAAATATGACAGAACATTAGACAGAAAACTTGTGAATGACCTAGTAGGAAAACTGAGGTATTTTGCTCAAGGGGGTTAGAATGGGAATATAATGTTATTGACGTGATTAAACCAAGTAAAGGAGTGAATAGACATAACAATTAATTGAAATATGTAAGTAAAGGCAAAGGTGGGACTCTGAACATGTGATTTTGATAATCAGAAGAACTTGGGGTTAGTTAATATTAAAGAAAAGCCTGCCACTTACCTTTGAAATATGTTTCCTTAGCTGCAGTCTACTTGCATCCCCAACACATAAGAGAAAGAGAAGGCTGTCAGAGAGCTATACCCCACTTACTCCCTGGGCTCGGGTACCTCTCTCCTCTTGTGCAGAGGGGCCCAGGCTGCAGAGATGTGGGGATGCACCAGCTGTGCCTCTGGGCTTTGGGAGAACAAGAACTGGTACCAGAGTCAGGGCATGGCTGGAGAGGAATGCTTATATTTTTGGTCAAGATGTTGTGAGTTTAGGATTACGAAGGGGATTATGATTGAGGAATTTATAAATTGCTGTAACCATTGCCATTATAAATTTAGTCAGAGGTGGCCTGCTCTTTACAACAGGTACCTAGTGCCCTTGATGAGAACTCTGTCCTCTACTTATGTGTATAAACCAAAGTAAATAAATATGAAAAATTAAATGTAATTAAATTTCCCAAAGCATGGGACAATGATAGTCTGGCATTTCAAGCTCAATCAATGACAGCGTTCCCACTAACCTCGTTTGGAGCCCGCTGAGGCACCAGGCTCGTAACTCATGTTGTCATGTCAAAACCCAAACTGGTGTGCCGTCGTGCACGGGGTGCTGTGCCGTGCCGGGCGGACGCACCCGCCGTCAGCGGTCTGAAATACACAGGTCTTTAGAAAGCAAAGTCTTCAGCTATTTTCTAGGAGAATTTTTGTTTTACGTGGCTCACATAATGTTTAATATTTGTTTAGAAGGACCTTTTCAGCTGTTCTGCTGATGCTCTTCTTTTTTTCCAAGAAAAGATCCATTTCCCTTCGAAATCAAAAGTTCCTGTGTGAAAAGCTTACTCTTCTGAAAAAGAATCAAATTTTGCGCTAAGTGTCTGGAGCTGAGTAATCCTGTTACTTTATCAGCTCTGCAAGAAATGGGAAATGTTTGTTTTCCCAGGAATTGCAAGTCTCCGTTATACCGTCAGCAACTTCACTAGCCATTTGGTAATTTGCTTGTATTTAGTGTACTGCAGAGGGCTAGCAAGTTCCTCAGTCTACCTCCAAATAATTATAATTTCAATGCTCTATATAACAAAGGTAACAAGTGTTAAATTAGTGATGTTTTCCATAATTTTGTGACTGATTTGTTTAGTAAGTTAAAAGCATATATATGAAGGTCAGTGGTAGAATTTTCTAGTTGTTTCTTTTTATCAAGAGTGTCCAGGTGGCTGTTAGCCTGTGGATCATACTGATCTGCCTTTGGCTGTTTTACATAGCAGGGTTGGTTTGTTGGTGGTTTTTTTTCTTCCTTTGCTTTTAAAGGAAAATTTAGTGTGTAATAATTAGTGATTGTCACCTTCGGAGATAGGAACTGAACTGTTACTTTAAGTGCAGTTTTTATTTTAGGGGGAATGTGTGAAATTAACTTAATCTTTTAATAATATGTGTTAAAGACAAAGTGTAGCATCAACTTTTGCTTTTCCCTGTCATCATTAAACCCTTTAGTGTACTCATCAGCAAGCTGAAATACCTATTCAGAAACACCAAGCACTGTATAATATGCTAAATCAAGAGCAGACTCCACCTTTGATTACATTTCAGAAAAGCCATGTAGGTATCTGAGGGTTTAATTTGATCCGATGAATGGAGTTTTTGTTCTTTTTTTACAGTAAAAATCCTTGAAACAAATTAGTTACAGGTTAGGTCTTTGCATCTCCAGCTCTTCTGCAGCCAGTGATGGTTCAGACATTTGCCACCCTGCTATTGCAGGTGCCTGTAGACTGAATGTCTGTCTTGGCAAAACACCAGGGCCACAGTGCCACGTGGTGGCTTTGGGATGGGTGCTGGCCTCAGGACGGTGCCATACACCACATTAATCCCTACAGAGGATTCCTTCTGCATTGCTAACCTGCCATGGTAGACTTCACAGGTGGATAAATCCTACTAGTTTTAGGGCAATTTTTCCAAATGTCCTTAATGCATTTATTTAGGATCAAGCTGCTAGCTGTGTTTTGCTATGAGCTGGGTCTTCACCCCAAACTTATCCTCCCCTAATTAAGATCTTTCCTGGAACCCATAACGAGAGAAAGGCTCTTCCAGATGGCAGTTCACGTGTTTGGGCCTGAGCTGCCCCTGGAAGTGTCTGCTCTGTATTAGCGAGGGGGGATTTAGGTAACTAGTCTGGTGCCTCTTATCATGAACAGTTCCTTTCATAACTCTTAGGACTATTTGCAGGATTGAGCCTGGTAATGAAGGAATCCAGTTGAATGGAGGGTGGTCAGGGGGCTGCCATAGCTTTACGTGTCTCATGAGAAACACATAACCCAAAGCCTTAGCTTTGGTAGGTGAAAATGTTCCCAAGCCTTCCTAAATTGCAGATACTTACACTTCTTTTGTATATTCTTCTACAGTAAATCATCAAAAAAGCCTCAGACAAGGCTTTTTGTTTTTATGGCTTTTCCTGGTCAACATGAAATAGGGAGTTTTTAAAATTTAATTTCCTTTTTTGTAATCAAATAAACATATAAACTTCACAGAATATTGTAATTTTCCCAGAAGGCCATCTTGGTTGGTCCTGGACCTGTGTGTAAATAAACATATACTTTTCAATTGTTTTATAAAAACTTTTATTACATATATGAACCTGATTGGATGTACTTTAATCTGTCTGGTATTTTGGGAGTTTCATAAAATGCATATTTTGAGACCAATAAAGTGGAATGGCTCAATCAGAGCCATTATTGTCTATTGGACAAATATATTTATTCAGCATTTTCCCATCCATACTGTTATGCTCCAGATCAGAATGGCTGCTTTAGAGCCATTCTACTCTCCTGGGTAATGCATACAGTACTTGGGATGTTTGCGGTGGATAGTAAATGTATTTATGAAAATTTATACGTTAAAAAAGGGAAATCGCACTAGCCAAGATTTAAATGAAAATAGTTCTCCCTTTGCAAATGCTTGTTATTATGCTATAATAGCATTACTTTAAAATGGCAGTGTTCACCAAGATGCCTGGGACCCGGAGGCTGTGGTCCGAGAAAGCCACGAGTTCAGCCCAGTAGTCACTGCCAGAGAACTGGAGATGCTCAAAAAGTCTTTCTTCCTACACGGAAAACACACGGCCATCATTGCCTGCTGTTACTTCTAAGGCAACACACGCTTCATCTGTTTAAAGATGATTGTACCTCAAATACAAGCCTGTGTAGGAAAAAAGTTTTAAAGCAGCTCTTCCCAGGGAGGTCCAGGCTCACTGAGGGTTTGAATGCGGCTTGCTGACTTTGCACTGCAGCAGATGTGTGATTACGTGGACCGTTCCACCAGCAACGTTGTGGGACTGAGCATCTCGGTGCAGGAGGCAGTGGCCATCCATCCTAAGCCACTGCAGCTGGTCCTGCAAGAGTTCCTGGTCATGGCTGGAGGTGGTCCTGGCCATTTGGGATTGCTACAGCAGCCCAGGAGGTCAAGTCCAGATCTTCAGTGTCCAACATCTCAAATAAAGAGATTTGCCTCCAAGAAATTCAAACCTTTGAGGCTTTTCAAATATTTTTTAGTGAGGGAGTAATTTATTTGTTTTAAAGAGGTAATTGCTGTTATTTTCGATTTTCACCGAAAGGATATTCTTAATCCAGGCAAAGAAATCTGAAATGAGTTTGCCGTATTGCATCGCATAAGTGCTATAGCCATTGGCCATCTAAGGAAAAACATTCTGTCAGATAATCATGGCCATTTTTGCATTTTAAGGGAACAAATGTCATATCTAAGAAACACATTTTATTCAGGACTTAATTATAATTTATAGTACATTGCACAGCATTTGTTTCCTGTTCATCATTTTATTGCTCTTCTGCATTTTCACTAAATTTATGCATTAAATTTTGTGTCTGTGTGTCTGTATGCGTGTATCTCTGTGTATATATGTACACATATGCAATATAATAAAAAGTGGTGTAGTGGGGACAACAGACGGCTTGTGTGTGATGTATTATTGGCATTTTTCTTTCAAATTACCGTTTTCTTGCTGCTTTGGGAGAAAGCCATGATTTTGCTGTGATTAGTACACTTTTAACAATCTGGAATAAATTCCTGATCTTATTCATGTGACTAGTCCAATGCCCATTTTTACGTTTTAGTGCAAACCCCTACATATGTGCCTGTAATACCACAAAAATAAGATGTTTCTTTGTGGAAATTTTTATAGAATTTGGATGCCGATCAAATATTTTTAGAAGTGGAGAATTAATGCGGCTTGACCATGTAAATGATTTTTTTAATGAAAAAGACTTCAGCATTCATCACTCTTTCTCCCTCTCTCTCTTGCTTGTGCATTCCTTTGTGCTAATCTTAAATAATGGATCTATATCAAAGTTAATAAATTAGTAACTCTTAGCAGTGTTTGGATTACAGTAAGTAACCCAATGACACTTCGTTGACATTGACTTTTTATGTGTTCCAATAATACATTTTGAGTTTTAAAGATAAGACAAAACAAAATAGGTTTGGCAAGTATTTGAATCCTTAACAACTCACAGGCAATGGCTTTGTTTAAATCCAAGGCCCCTGTTTAAATATACTTTCCTTTAAATGGTCCTAAAGCCCAGACTTTGAGATCCATGTCTTTCTCAAAACCTGCATTTTCTGACTGTGTTCAGCTGATGCACCGTGTTGGGCTGCATCAGTCATGCCATATTATGAAACCTAACGCGATGTGACTGATGCAGGCTGACATGATGTGTCACAAAGCAACATATCAGATCACAAACTTGAAAGAAAACAAACTTTTTTTTTTTTTCTCAAAGCCTAAATTAATGAGGCAGCCTATATTTTGAAAATGGTGGACTAGTTTCAAACGTTGAGGGATTTTTCTAAATATTGGTCCCACAGAAAAGTTCTCCATCCTGACCAGAAAGTACTTCCCATCCACACTGCTTGTTCTCTCCAGGGTACCATCAAAACTAGAGAAGATGGTGAGCCTAGGTCATCTCAGTACTGCTGCCATTGCTGGGTCTGATCCTGGAAGTTTTAGATCACTTTCAGAGGACTGGCTTCAGCAGGTGCTGGAGGTAATCACCCTTCCTGGAGAAATCCGCACCTTCTAAAAATGTCCTTTGAGTCCAGCTACCATTGTTGTCATTTTAGCTATTTTTTTATTATTATTGCTGTTCCATTTCTTTAGACTGTTGGCTTCCATCCAGAGGCTTATGAAGCCTCTTCACATGCTCAGTCCCAGACTTCATAGAACATTGCTCCACAACAGGATTATTTCAGCTGCAAACAATGTATTGTCCTCTATCCTCACTTTTTGATCAGGAAAGATGCACCATAGTTTGCCCTCCTTGTTGGCCCACCTTTAGTCTAATTCTCCTGACTGCAAATGCAATGCATTACACATTATCTCCTGAACTATCAGGAAGATTTCTTTTTTTTTTTTTTGAAGGGCTTTCATATAATTTTATTGGAAGATATATAGTGGGTAAAATATATATGAACTATAGCTTGCTAAGAAAGAACCTACCAACCACTGCTAGATAAAACATTATAAATTTATTGCCAACTTATCTGGGAAGGGTTATTTTAAGAGCCTGCTGCCCACAACAAGTTTTTGAGCTAAAATTAATGGATGGGATACCTAAGAGAAATGGGCATTTTCCTTCACCCCTTAGTTACAAGAGAATTGCAGATATTGTTATCTTTGCAAGTGAGAATAATCTCTGGTTTTTGTACTACTTCTGCTGTAAACAATGTACCGCTTGCTTTCCTATGACCCTCACTCTGTATACATATTTATATATTATTCATACCGGATTAAAAATGAATGTGCTCTTTACCACAGTTGTACTGCATAGTGACAATACAAATTAACTTATTGTGTACTTACTTTTCACAAGGCAGTGATGTGAAATTTTGATGGCCTGAAAAAGTAAGTTGTGGGGGAGGCAATGCAGGACTGAATCCTTGTAGGTACACTTCATGTTGTCTGATTTATTAAAGTGCATTGAATTAATAAATGACATTCTCTGTATGGAATTGCACAGGTTTGAACTTGGTTCGGTGGTGGACTTCTGTTGAGTTCAGAAAGAAGGTTTCACTTTTAGTCTGGCGCATGTGAGGTGGTTAGCTCCATCCGTGCTTTGTGGATTCCTTGTTTAGAATTTGTTCTTTGCAGGAAAGAATTAGGACGGCCATTTAATGATAGCTACTTGTGGGCAAAGCATTAAGAACTGCTTGGTGAGATCTCACGCTGTTGGCTAGTGGTACCAATTCTAGCTAAAACTGTCCAATGTATTTCCATGCTACAAGATGCTTGAGGGGTTCAGAGGGTGGCTGACGGGCGCGTTGTGCAAGCTCGCTCCTGGAGTCCCATCGCTTTGTCTGTGCTCCCTGCATGCTGTTCTGCGAGCAGTTATCAGGGACATGATATCATCTGTGGTACATCCAGTCGCTGGCCATTGCAGCACACAAGAAGGACCAAATAAACAAGATATCTTTTTGCTTTTTCCGTAGCATCAATAAAACCAGAGTAAGGCTGGAGGGCAAGTTGTACCATTTGTTACAATTTAGCAGGGCATCTTCTGTTCTTAGCAAAGGAACCAGTCATCAGATGGTCAAATGAAACACTGGAAATACTGGAAGGGAGCTGGTGCTGCTGGTGTAGATAGTCTCTCATCTTGGTGGATGTGACAGTGGCAGGCCTTTATCTTTTGGAGAAAGGGAAAAATCACTGCAGTTCTTCATGGAGCAAGTCTCCTTCCCCTTTATCCAACATTTCTCCCACTTTGGCCAGGGCATTTTGGTACCTCCCCAAGCAGAGTACTCAATAGACCCCTTAACTCTGCCTGGTCAGAGACATTACCCACGAGGGTGAAAAAGAAGGAAAGAGTCCAGAACCCAGCTGTGAATTCTGGTGACTTTATCTGTCTCTGACAAACAACTGTGGAGTTGTAATGATTTTCTTAGATTTTTTTCTGAGTTTTCAAATATTTCTAGATCTTCTGAAACAATGAAAATCAGGCTTTGTCTGGACCTTCTTCATACCCAGACAGTTTTGAGAGTGCTTCCAGTTTTCAAAACTATTATATTCAAAATTTTTCAAGCATATTTGTGCTTCTGTATTGATTTTAGAACTGACTCTAAGAGGCACTAGGGACACCTTCCATCTCTTCGTTGACTATTTCCTCATATCTTCCAGCTGAAATTTTTCTATAAAACCCCAATCCAATTTCTGTAACATTATCTATGTAGGTTTCTTTCACTGCTATTGCTATGAAATTTTCCACTGAAATTTGACTTTGTAATGATTAGTAGCTTACAGGTTTCATTCTTTTTCCTTATGAAGTTGTTGAGGAAGATATCTTTCTTTATCCCAGGAGAGAACTAGAAGATCGACCCACACTCCATCCCAAGATTTATGCATAAACATTCATGTTGGAGGTCTTGGGGGAATGGTCACTCTTCTGGCAGTCTTCAACTTGTAAAAGCAAAGGGTGGAAGGGAGCTTTCAATCCTTGAGAAAGGAAACATGCCTGTAGTCCTGGGGCACAGGGCTTAGGTAACTGTGGACTGGACTTAATGCTTCTTTCCGCTGGGTAGCAAGCAGTATGTTTTGGGGGACTCAGCCTTCAAGTGGTAGGTTTGATATTACAGTAAAAATGGCAGGCTATTTGAGCAACCCAGAGCATTAACGCTGGCTCAGGTGAATTTACTCTGCTAGAGATGCACATGCTGGTGTGCCAACAACAGCACGAGGTTAAAACCAGCAGTTATCGAGGCTCACGTCTCTGCTGGGAGAACTACAGTAGCATTCCCACTCCAGTACGGGTAACATCGGACCAGTGCACAACAAGCATCCATTTGCTTCGCTGTTAAATTCCCACCTAAAATCGAGGTGAGATGGTCCCAGCCCCTTCCCACATAGTGGGAAGCATAGTCCTCCTCCTCTGCTACAGCAGCATCTGTTTTATGCCTGCTAGGTAGTACCATGACAGCAAAGGAAAATGTGCTCTTCAAATGTGGAGATAGGGTATTGTTTTTCACTTATCCTGGCTTTATGTAGATGGTCTGGCACATTTATTTATTCATTTATTTGAGCAAATTAAAGTAAGCTAAGCACATTTGACCTCAGATGGTCCTGGTTTAAGTTAATTTGAGAGACAAAGCTCATAAAGTTCCAGTAAAACACATCAACAACTTCCCAGCATAGGTTGAAATGTGATTGCTGATACATAACCTTCAAAACCAGATACAGCATGGAGATTCAAAGTCACAATAATCTGAAAAATATGGGAGAGTATATTGATAGACTTACTAAGAAGTTATATCTTTCATTCATGCCTTCGTTTTGCAGTCGGTTGCTGTTTCACCCACAAGAAGTGCATCTATCAGATTTTGTGCATTAACATTCCTTTTCTAATCTAGCTTGGACATTTTATTTTAAAGCTGGTGATAACCTCAGGCCCTGGTCCAGCAAACACTTATGTGCTTGTGTATCTTTACTCACAGGAGTAATCTCACTGGAGTAAACGTTTGCAGGTTTGAGGCCTTGGTTATCTCAATCCATTATTTCTTTCCATTAAAAAGTAATCTGTGTGATTGAAATAAAACATACAATTCTTTACTCAGAAACCCACCCAAAGACAAAGTGTGTTTATTAGACTAAGGGTCTGCACATTGTCATCCTTGAATTGCACTTCAATAAAAAAGATAATTAACAAATGTAAAAGAAGGCAGTCTCGCACATGATTGCACTGTATTTACAAGAGTTTAGTTTGGATCGCAGTGTGATGGATTTACAGCTGGGTCTGAGGAGGGAGATGAAATAGTCGCACTTTTCCGGAAAATCCGAAACAGAGAATTTTTTAAATGCAGTTTCTAGGCATCATGCGAATAGCACAGATTTCTTATTTTTGCTTAAGACACACGGCGATGTCCTCCATCCAACAAGAGAGATTTCTGCTGGGGGGGCTCCGGCACATTCGGTTTTGTCAGGCTGTGCAACAGGCGGGTTTGCCGGTGCTGCGTACATAAAATAAAAAACTAACCAGACTCTCGTCTGTCATGCAGGTCACAGGCCTTTCCAGTGCAGATACTGCCCGTACAGTGCCTCTCAGAAGGGAAATCTGAAGACCCATGTTCTCTGTGTCCATCGCATGCCTTTTGACAACAGCCAGTATCCCGACCGCAGGTTCAAGCGCTCCAGAGTTGACTCCGAAGCTTCTGGGAATTTGGAGGAACCTGCAGCTGTCAAACCGGGGAGCTCGGCAGAGCTAACGGAGGAGGGCAGCAAGGCCCAGGAGTGATGCAGCTCGGCGGATCCGTCTCCATACTGCAGTAGCCTTTTACACTGGGTTTAGATATGCATTTGGGTGAGGGTCGGCTAACTGCCTTCCAAGCAAAAGAATGGCGTGCAAATTCCCAGAAGTGTACAGAACACTGAAAACATTCAAATATATGTATATGTACACGCACACACACACACGCATATATATATATTTACACACACAGAGAGATATTCAGTCATACACACGTTGAATATATATCTACATACACACATACACACAAAATACACACCTTCCATACGTGTGCGTGTGTGTGTTTAAATATATATATTACACACGCAAAATAAATTTCCAGCCCTTGAAAATGGCTGCTAAACTGTTACCTGGCAACAAGTACTTCCAAACAATGTAGGTGGGATA